>NC_141760.1:2560000-2857500 GCF_982258835.1 Parasteatoda tepidariorum
TGCAAATTCTGAGATACGGGACGACCAACAACCTATATTTTTAATATTTTATAATCAAAACACCATCTTATCAACAATTATCATTCTGTATCAATAATTATTTAACTATAACACATAACTTACAAACGTAAAAACTTTTAACCCTTTTCAGAGCACTATGATTTTCAAACCAAGGCCCATGCAATATAAAATAATAAGTAAATATAAAAAAAAATATGCACAATCTTTATAAAGCTTTTGTTTTAGCATTATTTTTATGTTACGTCAACATTACTAATTTACTCTGGAATATTTTGTTTATAGAATTAGAACTAGTTGGCAATTCTTAAATATAAAAAATTATTGACTATATTAGGGGTGCACAACCTTTTTGAGTGGAAGGCCACATGCACAGCAGATTGACTAATGAAGAGCCGTATGCCAAAGTATTTAGACAGGCATATTGACAGCAATTGTTGATAGTAATTGTTATATAAGCATCATTGTTCTAAGCACTAAATTCGTTTTGTCAGTTAACCTTGTAATATCTTTGCATAAAATTAAATACTTTTAAATGTTTAAAATTAGAAACTTCAAAACTGATTACTAAAAAAAAAAAAAAAAAAAAAAAAAAAAAAAAAAAAAAAAAACAGAATCAATTTATCATTAAAAAATTGAAATAAATTGAAAATTAGGGGAAAATTCATCTTTTTAATCATATTGCATAATACAAAAGTCTATTTAAACATAAATTTTCGTAGAATTAAATTTTAAAGAAATAATTCTAGTTATTAAAATAAATGTAAGCTAAATACTTTGATTCAAAGAAAGTTTATAGGGTTTAAAAATGATTAAAATTAAGACAAAACCCCTTGAGTGGAAAATACGATTTAGCATTTAATTGTGAATATATTTGAACTTTAAAACATTTATTTCAAATTAATTATAAGAGGCTGGGGCTGAGAGAGGGAAGAAAAGGAGAGAAAGAAAACATGAATTTTGAAGGAACTATTTTCCTTAATAATAAAAAAATAATAGTATTTTTGTTTACAACTTTTATGACAAATGTTTTTTTAACTTTAATTTTTTTGACAGTTGTAATTTACAATTAATACACATATATATTAACAATTAATAAAATTTACATTACTTTTTTCGAAACTTATCTTGATTACAATTTTTTAAAGTCAAAATTTAATGATATAAACTGCTGTTTGTAGAAAATGCAACACCATGAAAGAATCATCAGAATCAAATGAAATTTAATGCAGAAACGACTTGTACTGATACAAATAAATGATGAAATTTTCAAAACAAAAGAAACAAATTAAGCGTCCGAAATCAGTATTTGGTGCAGCCACCACGCGCTGCAATAAGTGCTGCTATACGACGTGGCATGGAGTCAAACAGATGTTGAATATCTGCTTGAGGAAGAGAATTCCATATCGCTTGTATGCGCAACCAAAGTTCGTCTTTGGAAACTGCAGGACGCGGATCACGAGTGAGACGCCGACCAACCATATCCCACACGTGCTCAATAGGCGACATATCCGGCGAATAAGCAGGCCAAGGAAGAAGTTGCATGCGTTGTGCTGAACAGAAGTCTCTAACAGTCCGCGCAACATGTGGGCGTGCATTATCCTGCTGAAAGATAGCTCCAGGGATGCCTTGAAGGAAAGGAACGACTTCGGGCTGTAGCACTTCACGGACGTATCTGTTGCTATTGAGATTACCCTCAATTCGTATCAAATTGGATCGTCCATGATACGAAATCGCACCCCAGACCATAACTCCGGGTGTTCGACCACTATGTTGTTCAATAATACACTCAGGAAGGCAGCGTTGACCGGCATAACGTCTAACACGAACACGGCCATCATGGGTCCACAAATTGAAGCGTGATTCATCTGAAAAGACAACTTGGTGCCAATCAGCTCGCCAGTCTCTGTGCTCAAGAGCCCACTGCCGACGCAGCCGTCGATGATCCGCCGTGAGGGGAATCCTGTATAATGGCACCCTTGCACGCAATCCACGGCGCAGCAGACGACGACGAATTGACGAAGCCGACAATTGTACACCTGTAGCAGTAGACCAATGTGCTGCCAGCTGCCTGGAGGAAGCTGTGCGATCATTCACCGCCATGCGGAGCAGGTGTCGATCATCGCGCTCTGACGTCACCTTCTGTCGTCCAGTGCCTGTTTTTCGAGTTGTTCGGTGCTCGTCGGTCCACTGCTTCCAAACTCGCATCACTGTGGAACTGTTCCGCTGCATACGAGCTGCTATTGCGCGATAGGAAAATTCTCCTTCTCGAAGGCCGATTATCCTCCCTCGTTCAAACTCCGTAAGTTGCTTGAATTTCTTATTCTTCCGTCGTGGAGGCATACTCAGGTCTCACTAAACGTTTGCCACTAACAAATAATCATAGACTATTTTCAACGTCCCGCTACAGCACTTTATTTATACGCTTTCAGCATCAATTCAGAGGGCGCTGCGCGCGCCACGCACGCGCGATGGCTCTGAAACTTTATTAATTTGCATAATATCCTATAATTGACATTTGCTGCGAATTTCATTTGATTCTGATGATTCCTTCATGGTGTTGCATTTTCTACAAACAGCAGTTTAAAATGGTCTAAGTAGGTGGAAAATGGTTTAAAATTTTTTTTTAATGATTATCCTGTAATTTGCAAAATTTTTTAATATTTTTTAATTTTATCTACTCGATCATGTGATAGCTTTTTTGAGCCATAAAAAGAAAATTTAATGATTTTGTTTAAAGACTGCTCAGTAATTTTGAATATGCCAAATTCATTCTGGAAAACAGTCTTTCAACTGAAGCTGTTGTTGTGGGTAGTATTAAACTTAGGACAGTTTTGGAATGTGTCCTAGATGATGTTATTCCTTTCCTGATTTTTAAATCTCGCGAATATAAATAACGATGTGTTATTTTCAAATTGCGTAAATAAAAAAAGCGATCCATGGTTTTCAAATCGCGTGAATACGAATCAAGAGATGTGTGGTTTTTAAATTGCAAAAAGACGACTCACAATGTAGGATTTTTAAAATACGTGAATATGAATCGCAATATGTGGATTTTAAATCCCATGAATATGAGTCGCGGTATATAATTTTTGAATTGCTAGAAGAGTAACACGTATGTTATTTTAAAACGTCAGAACACGAACTGCGATGGATGATTTTTAAATCTCGTTAATGTTATTGTTAGACAAATAATAGAAGTTAAAAGGTATGAGGTTCGATTTTCCGTCGTCGATCTCATGCATTCAACTTGCGTCGGTGACGTCATGGTCTGCGGGGATCGGCCAGTTTATTTTCATTTGCTGTTGGTCGTTCTTGCGTGGATCATGACGTCACCTGTTATCTGTATTTAAGCTTCTGTTGAAGCAGATCATTTTGTATTCTTTCTTTTCGTCACTCTGTTTGTGACATTTTTTATTACTAATGTTTTTAAATAAACTCATTTCTTCAGAAACTTCGTTTCTTTTTTTCTTTTGAGTTATTGATATACAGGTATGATATTCTGAGAGAATCACGGCTGTCAGTTATTACGAAATGCGATGCGCAATTCTAAGATCGCCTAAATACGAATTACGATGTTCGACTTTTAAATTATGAGAAAAATCAAAATGTACGATTTTTAAAAGCGTAACGCGATATGTGATTTTCAAACCATGTGACCACAAAAAGAATAGATTGAGCATGTGTTACTTACACGTGTTCAGGGGACTAAAGAAATATGCACATGCTTTGAATTATTTTTTTGCAAAAAGGGACCGTGTTTAATATAAATGTAAAAATCTCGTTTTACAAAAAAGAAAATTAAAAACAGAATTGAATTTTACGAGTTGTAATATTGTGTTAAAATATCATGATATTCTAAATCACAAGTAAAAATGCCGCAATAACGGGAAAGAGAGGAAAAAAAACTTTATAAAAACCTCTTATATTTAAGTTAAAATTGGTACAAATAGAGCACGTAAAAAGTAATTATTTTAATGCGCTATTCAAAACTCGCGTGCTGTCAAATTATAGCAGTAAAAATATCAGGTTTTTTTTTAACCTCAGGGAAAAGCTTAGTAATAACTACCCAAAAAATTATCAAAATCCCGTTATATTTATGATAAAATTGGCGTAAATAAAACACGTCCAAAATTTATGTATATAAATGCGGGAATCGAAATTAAAGTCGCAATAGCATATAAAAAATATCGGGACCTTTAAAATCTTGTAGAAATGTGTAGCAATAATTGGCAAAATAACAATTGAAAAATAATTTGATTTGCGATAAAATCAATACAAATGAACCAGGTGAAAAAATGTTTATCGAAATGAGCGATTCTTTACTCGTGATTTGTAATAATATCGTGCTAAAATAACGAAAATGTAAAAACTACCTGGAAATGTGTAGCAATAACTACCGAAAAATAATTGTATTTACGATGAAATAGGCACACACAAAGAGCGTCAAAAGTGATAACTAAAATTCGCATATCGTAATAATGACATATTAAAAATATCGGGATTTTCTAAACTATGAGCAAATCTGTAGCGTTAACCATCGAAAACATTGATTGAGATTGGGTGTGTCAAAAACATACATTTCAAATTTCTGAATTTTTTTTTAACTTTTCAAAAAAAAAAAAAATTTACTTTTCCCCCCATTTTGTCCATATTGCAACTGAGGGCCGCACATCTAAGGCTGACGGGTCGCATGTAGCCTGCAGATTGTGCACCCCTAGACTATATCATTTAATGTTTTTTATTAAATGAAACAAAAAACAGCTAGTGTAAAATGAAAAGTTCAATACCAATCCTCCAATTTATTGTAAAAACATATATAAGCAGCCTTCGGCAACACGCTCGGCCGTCTCCATCTCCTCATTACTTGGCACAAAATTTGGCCATATATATGAATTTCAATAATTAATAAATAAATAAAACACTTCAAGCAAAGCTATATTAATTTGTTAACTTTAACTAATAATATTGAGCGAGCCCCCGAGAATTGTTTAAAGTTTAAGTGTATTAAACAACAATTAAATTCCTTTAATGAAGCATAATGTGACAGAGCCTGAAATAACACACAATTTAAAAATGAATGAATTCTTATAAAATGTTGGATACTACTAAAAACTGATTTAAAAAAAATAATCCAATTATTTTATTTTGCTTATAAATATGAATCACAAATTCTTTTAATTGATAAATTAAATTACAAAAGTTTAAAATAGACAGAAAAAATAAATAAAAATTGCTGATGTTTGTTATACAAATATATTTGGTACACAAAGGGTATCTACTAAATCTGGAGTTTTTAAATGCATGATTTCTAACAATAACTTTTGATGACTTGCGTAAGTTAATACATTATTTCTCTACAATTTCGAAAGAAATTCTAAACAAGTTTAACTTTCTTTTCTTAAAAACAATATTGTTTCATTTAAGCAATGCTTTGCACCTTTTTCAACTAAGCCAATTTAAACAAAAGTAATAAAAAGAACTGAACTTTTAAACAAACTAAAAAAACAAATAACCCAGCAACTAATGGTGACAAAACAAATCAGAACATAGATTTGAAACTATTTGATAAATTAAAAACATTTACAAAGCTAAAATCTTTTATCTAATGAAATTCAAATACGCTACTTTCAAAAGGACAATTCCAGGAATTATGTTATTTTAATTTCAATGAGACAAAAGTTTCAACAAAAAGGAATTCATGTACTATCATATTACTTTTAATATATCAAAAAAGTCTAAATTTAAAAAGCAACATTCAAAACATTAAACAAAAATATGAATTTAATTTTTCAAACTGAAATAATTTTTAAAATTAGGTTTTACCGAGTTTTTTTATATTCATTAAATTCAAACCATTTTAGTTGAATAAATTTTTTGCTACAATATAACAAATATAATTTTTATATAACTACATATAAAAAATGAAAATATATTAAATATATGATTACTAAGTCAAATTGTATTATAACTTAATAATCACACTTTTACTCCTACAACTTAATACTTACACTTATAGAAACTTAAAACTATCTACCTTTTAATTTGTGAGCTTTTTTGTAAACATTATATACAAGTCATAAAAAGTTACTGAATATTTGATATAAATATGAAATTTAAAAAACAAACAAACAAATAAAATCTTAAAAAAATTAAAGATCTGCAGAGAAAAAGATTAGCTTAGATCAAATTGAGAATAAATATGAAAATAAAGATTAATAAAAATGTTTTAAGCATTATTATATTTATAAAAAATGTAATAAGCATAAAATAAATATTAAATGAAAAAAAAAGAAGAAAATATTTACTTAAAACTTTTTAAACCAGAACCACCTTTGTCAAAAATTAGTTTTGGCAAAAATTTTGCTGTTCTAAATATTTCATGCTCAAATACTTAATAAAATTAATTAATTATGTAATAAATCACATCGTGAAGTACAATTTTTTAATTCAAGCAAATAATAAGGTGTGATGTCTAAGTTATGAGAATATAAATAATGTTTAAATGCCGTAAATAAAAATATTGATGCAAGATTTTTAAATTGCACGAATTCAGATCCCGTTGTGTGATTTTCAAAATGCATGAAAGCGGATCGCAATGTGTGATTTTTTAAGTCACACAAATATGGATTGCACTGTGATTTTTAAATGATATGAATACAAATTATGATGTGTGATTTTTCTAAATCACAAGAATATGGATCATACCGTGTGATTTTTAAATTACGGATAACGATGTGTGATTTTTAAATCCTGCGAATACAAATCGAAATGTGTGATTTTTAAATCGCACGAATGCTGATCATGATGTGTGCTTTTTAAATCATGTGAATACAAATGACAATGTAGAATTTTTTAAATTATGCGACAGGGTTAAGGGCTCCAATACCCAAAATCTATGATGAACTGGAAGTTTTCATGATACTTTAGCATTTACCTCTGACTCTCCATGACAAATTACAATCAAGGTCCTTAACTTTTCACGATTTTCAATGACTTTTTATCTGTGTGGATATAATTTATATATATACATACGTAGATATTTTGTCATCAACTTTTAACTTTCTAATTTGATATGTGTTTTAAAGGACTTTTTGATAATGGTCTAGATTTGCGATTTAAAACTTTGGAAAAAATAATCTCAATTTTTAAATTAAAGAAGACTCAAAATTTATACGAATGTTGGGGAGTTTGTCTTAAAAAGCTTTTTTTTCCCCATGTTCAACAAAAATGTTTATTGTATTTTTTATTATTAAATCAGTAAGGTTATATCAGCATTGGAAACCAAATTTTTTAAGAGAAAATTAGCAAAATATGATATAGAAGTAGCATTTTTAAAATCCTGATTAATAGTTTGATTTTGTTTTAAATGACCAAATAAAATGCTTTAGGGTAAGATTACAAGTGAATATCTTCAGTGAGCTTTTTATTTTAGACATAACTCAAAATATGTTTAAGAAAAATGGACATAGCTTAAAATGCTTTTTTAAGAAAACGGCTATTGCTTAAAATGCTTATTTACGAAAACGAACGGAGCTCAAAAGGATATATTTAAGAAAATGAATGGAGCTCAAAATGCATATTTAAGAAAACGGATACAGCTCAAAAGGCAAAACTGACACAGCTCAAAAGGATATGTTTAAGAAAACGAACACAATTCAAATCGCACATTTAAAAAAGCAGAGAAGGCATATTTATTATTATTATTTATATTATTATTAGGCCTCATAAAGAATAAAATAATTAATGTACATTAACAACCGTATTTATAAATTTTTTACACCCACAGCAACAATGTAAAAAGCATTGTATACCATTGAATCTGTTTAAAAACACTAAATTAATAAAATTTACAATTCAATTTATGTAAATAGACAGTATTATGCATTTTTAATTAAAAATCATTCGTTAAATTTATATAATAATAATATATATAATATTTATATAATACTTTTATTCTCATATTTAATTAAAAATTTATCTTTAATTAAATAAACATTACTCATCAGAGTAGTTTGAAAAATGGAATAAAATGCTAGGTCTGCTTTTTAAAATAGCTATGCCCATTTTCTTAATTATGTCCCCAGAATTGGGCATGCTTATCCAGCTTTAGATTAATGAGTATCAGCTTGTCTCTTGCGCAATGCTGACCACATGATTGCTACTGTTGGTCCTGAAATCGTGGGCGTCAAAACCTTATTTTTGAGAGAGTGTTTCGACTCATAGTGAGAGGGTCAGGAATTTTAATTTAAAAATGTATGTAGATATATACAAACCTGATTGACACCCATGTGGCTGGACGACATATCGTTCCTCCCGTTCTCCATGCTCTGTTGCCACATACGGCCCGCAAGGTGTTCTTGTACCTGATCACGTATCATGTCAGGTGGCTGTTGCTGCAAGAGAGATCCCCCTGAAGCATTCCTATAGGCATGCAACAAATTAGAAGCTGCTTCCAGCTGATTCAGGTCCTGTTGTGCTCCATTTACGAGGTAGAAACTGGGCTGCTGACGAGGGGGAGGTTGTGAAGGTGGATTGGTGCCCTGTTGAACGATGATCTGAGCACTAGCTTGAGCAGGATTAGCAGCTTGTTGGTAGGGTGTAACGAATCCCATGTAATTCCACAACACATTGGGTGGGTTGGTGATAAATGTGTTGGCCTGGGCGGGAACAGCTTTTGTCAGCATTTGGTTCGGCTGTGACTGCTGGGCTGGGGGCTGCTGTTGGAAATTAAAATTGGGTCCTGGAGCTCTGATAATTCTTGGCAT
Source organism: Parasteatoda tepidariorum (assembly GCF_982258835.1). NCBI lineage: Eukaryota > Metazoa > Arthropoda > Arachnida > Araneae > Theridiidae > Parasteatoda > Parasteatoda tepidariorum. The sequence goes on from NC_141760.1 coordinate 2,568,787, forward strand.
GGCATTTTGAACGTAGTTTGGAACGGATGCGCTGTTATCGTGAGTCATTCTATTGACAGAATTGATCCCAGTTCTGAAAATATATTGTCATTAAAATGATTAATAGTTCAAATTCATAAGGATCTGCGGACACAAAGACAAAATCATCAAAAAAAAAAAAAATTCTCGATTGAGGTAAAATGCCATACAAAGAATTCTTTTAAGGAGTAATTAAATTTTTAAAAGGTCATTTAAATTAAATGTAAGAATGAAACATTCATTTAATATGTATAAATGGTAAGATAAAGAAATAGTAAATAACGAAAATGTAAAACAATTATTTTTTTGGTCAAGATGCTAAAAAATGTATCCCATTATCTGACATGTACATTAAGTGTATTTTTCAACATTTACTATGAGGAAATGACAGGAATCACAAATATGTCTGCCTTATTAAATAATATGTAAGAGGTTTACAACTGACCAAATAGAAAAATAAACAGGAAACTTAAGTTCCACAACAAACAACATATCACAGATACAATAATTTTGCCACTCAATAAGTCAAAATTTGATTTTAAAACATAGTTAGGAATATTTACAGATAATTAAAGGAATATAAATTAGGAATATAATGAAAATTCGGCCCTTTTGCCGAATATTTGTCAAAGTATTATTTGGGAAGTTTTTTAAGGAGAAATTTAATAAAGAATAATCTAAAATCCTTTTTTTTACTATAGATGGTGTTTTTAATATAAATGTAAACAACAATAATCTCTTGAACAGTTCTACTTCTTGTTGCAAAGTATGCAGCTGCTCTCAACAGTTTATTCGGCGAGGCGATATTTTTAAGCAGATAATTTTGTTTTCAATAAGAGTAAAAAATTGATATTAAATAATTCTAGTAAGTTTGAAGTGAAAATTTGTTTTTCTTCTTTATAGATGTATTGTTAAATTAGGTGACATGGTTGCTAGATTTAGAAATAACTCGGAGCTGGCAGTCCCCATTTGGTCTCTTTTTTATTTGTTTATTACTCTTTGTTCTCGCTGCGAGCCATGCACAATCATGCACTAGTGTTAGCATATTGTTCTAGCAGCAAGATTAAGTTCATTTTACATATTATTTAAGTTTAAATTTCGAAGTTGGTACATTGTTGATAAGGTAAAAAGTGTATTATAGAGATTCGTTTCTAAAAATGACGATTCTTAAATGATTCTTTTTTTAAACACAAATAATAAACTAGGTAATAAAAAAGTATACAAGAAATACTACTTAAGATGGTCTCAAAACACAATGATCACGCTGTAAGCACACAGGAAAAAGTAACCCAGAAGTATAGGCAGTGCACAATAGTGTAGAAAACACTATCCATGCGCTATTAGAAATAGTTTTTACACATAATTGTTAAGTTCTTGTTAATTCTGATAGACACATGGAAATGCAAAATTTGAAGATTGCTTTATACTGAACCATGATTTTTTCTTCTTTTTTTAATTGTATTCAGGCAAGTCAATTCCATCATTTTTTCAATACTTTATATTTTAAAAATTAAAAACTTCTTTTTGTTTTGCTTCGTTTTTGTTAGTTATTAAATGTTAACGGAGCATTTCTAATAGATTTTATTCCTCCATTTTCACTTTTTTCTTGTACAGTAAAACAGAAAGCAGGTAATATAGAATACTGTGACTCTCAGCATTAAAGTTATATTTCAGAACTAAGAAATATTTTTTTTCTGTTTCTCTTTTGACTTTTCTTTTTATCAGAATTTCTTAAAGAGCGTTTCTAATGAACATTATTCTTTTATGGTCACTTTTTCTAAAAATGCGGTGAAAAGGTTTGATATCGATTTTAAGCGTTAAATCTATTGCTTAAAAATTAAGAAAGATTTAAGCAGTATAAATACTTTATATATATATATATATATATATATAGTTCTGGATTTCCTGGATTAATTCCTGCAGTATCTAAGTTTATGATATAAAAAAATATTGAGTAATTTAAATTATGTATGAAATGCAAGTTATCTGACTGCAACATTTACAAATGTTTTGATGGAAATTTATTTAAAAAAAGAGTTCTGCATAAATGACAGCCTGACATTTATCTTAAACATAAAATTTAGAATACTAGATCCTCATCAAAATTATGGCTAGACTCCATGCTTATGGTCTGAAAAAGAATTCCCTAAAAATATGTGTGGCACTCAACATGTTAATAACCTTTTCAGTATATATCTCAACTTTAATTAAAAAAAAAAAAAAAAAAAATATACAATAAGATATTAGCTGTTTACAAAATTACATAAAATACTCCCCCTCATCACACATTTACTTGAATGAATGAAATAGTACATCATTTAATAAAGAAATGAGATCCATATTTCTAGATGTGACTATGGTAAGAAATTAAGTAGTTATATAACATACTGATGGATGTTGAATTGTTGTAGCCATGCATCATTTCTTTCACAGGGTTGAACACCTCCCTTCATAAAAAGCAAATATTAAAATTAATATATCACAGAGAAAAAAAAATATCATAGGGAAAACATAGAATTAAATAATAAAAAAAACAATTACCACAGGATGAGTTTGGGCTTGAAATTGATTAAATTGTTCGGGAGGCACCATATGGTGAAGAGAAGGTCGATTCATATTCACCTAAACAAAAAAGTATGTTAAATAATGAAGGATTATTAAATGAAAATTCTAATAATAATTCAAAGCTGAAAATACTACCAAAAAATAATAACAAAAAAAATCTGCAATGGTAAAAAATTTGAATTACATAAGCCATAAAAAAATATTTTATCTTTCTCTTATGTTTCACATCTAATGAATGTCTAAAAAGCATTTTTTATCAATAGTTTAATTATCATTGAGAAATGTTTGGATACACATAAGAGAAAAAGAGCTTGCAATCAAAATTAAGAACATGAAATTGGAAATTACAGTTTTATCGAGTTTGGGTGATTCCCAATTGTGTCATGAGAAAATGCTAACGTAATTTTTTTTGGGGGGGGAGAGGGGGGGGAGTGAAAACCAACAGTTTATCATCCAACCTAACTTTTTTGTGGCGTAAAAATGAACATAGGAGTACTCTTGTATCACTTTTTATAAGCTATATTTTTCAATTATTTAAAAGAAAACTTTATTTTGTTATAAATTTTCCATTTGTTATAATTTCAAGTTTTTTTTTCCTTTAACTTCTATTATACATATTCAAAGGTTCCCATTGTTAGCCAAATTGCAAGGAGATCATGATCCATCAACTACACGTCTGCCCCGTGGTTGGTGCAAGCTGGGAGAAGAATTTGATCCTACCTCATCTCTCCTGAGTAGGACTGGGCTATAAATCGATATATCGCGACATATCGATTTAATGCCTGTGCCGGCAGGCCGATACAGCGACTTTCGTTCCAGGCGATGCATGAGAAATCTGATTTAAACCGTCGAGTAAAGAAGACGAACGATATAGCAATACCAGACACGCAAGGATCTCTTACGTTCCGATGCCAACTCGCGCTGGGGAAGACGATGTACGTACCGCTAGATTAAAACGGCCTTGATTGATGAGCGGTAGAATCAGAATCAGTTTTGAGAACATATATCGTGATCTCGCATATTCGTTTTCGCACCTTTTCTTTTCTTTTTTTTCTTTGTCGCGACTTGATATCGTTTCTTGTAGATTATTTTCAGTGGGACTGACTTTGTGATCGCCGTCTTTACACTGTTCTGAACGTAATCTATTATTGAAAAGAATATATAAAAAAGTGTTTCTTAATTAATTAGGTAAATTTCTTTTGAAACAAAACTTTCTTTTTTATTTTTAAATGTGAAAATTTATTTTGATATTATATGTTTAAGTATTATTTTACATTATTGAATTTATTACAAATGGAAATCTAATTTAAGGTGCCCCTAAAGAATTAAATTAAAAAGTAATTAAATTTGTTAAGCTATTTTTTACTTTATTGTAATTTGTTGAAAACTTTTTGGATAAAATAATAATTTAATGGGTTTTTATTACTGATTTTAAATTTATAAATATTTAGTTGTCTTCATTTTTATAAATAAAATTATAACAAAACTTATTTTTCCTCTTTTGGATTTGGACATAAGTCAATCAACTTTGTTTATTCAAAAAAATTAGTAATGTTTGCGATTGCGACTTTTTTTAAAATCATTTAGCACTTCGTTTTATAAAAGAGTATAATCGTGTTTTTTAATTTTCGTTCAATATTGTCAGTTGAATATATTATCGAATATCATAATTCTTTTTTTTTTTTTTTTTTAAGAAATTAAACCTTACTTTGTTTTCTCGTTCAGAATTCAGTAATTATTCAATTTAACTTTATTATTTATGTGAAATAATAATGATAAAAAATAGTGTTGTTTTAAAAGTGTTTTTTTTTTTTGTTTAATTTATTTCGCACTTTGTTTTAAGCATACAAATAATTTTTAACGAACTTATTTTTTAAATTTTCTTTCAATATTGTTAGGTAAATATATTGAAAAATTTGAATTTTATTTATTTTTTTATTATTTATTTTTAGAAAATATAACATAATTTAGAAAATATAATATTAATATCCTTCTTAAGCAAAACATATACATCAAATATATAAATTGATTTAAATCAATCTGAGTATGAAGTTTTCATAGAAATCCGACTTTCTGTGCCTTACAAATAAATGAATTTCAAAAATACTATATCGCGATACATCGGGATGCAAAACTGACGATGCATCACGACATAAAATTTCTTATATCGCCCAGTCCTACTCCTGAGCGACAACGGCTACAGATACAGAAGAGAAGTCTGTTTTATTCCTATCGCAAAATACATCAAGATGAAATTTTTGTTTACCCATTTTGAAACAAATTAATAAAAAAAAATCAGTTTGTTCAAATATGATAATGTGCTTATTTTTTTAATTTCATTCCAAGAATATAAATAACATAAAACAATTTTTTTTTCTTCCTACATTACAGAGAGTGAATTTATTGATCCTGCAATTTACCTGATGTGAATGGAACTGGTCACATAATCTAGTGCCATTCCTTTACCTGCAAATCAGACCAAAAGAACAAACCTAGTCTGGTTTAGTCGGCGAAGAAGAATAGGCAGTACTCAAAACCATAGAAATGTTTTTAATTCATTTGCTAAAAGAGGTGGCAATGCTGAATGGGTTAGTATTCAATAATTATAGATCTTGCTAGAAATACACACATTCAGAAAAGGAAAAATACTAATAAGTGAAATGGCAGAGAAAAGGCGACAAACCTCTTTCACAGATTGGGGAATGGCACTGTTGTCGATGTTACGAATGACATGCGCAGCATCCAAATGATTTTGTGGTCGAGCATTTTGTCGATTCATTGTTTCTTGATGAAGCAACTGTAAGGAAAACACCATCTTATTTTATAAAATACTAAAATGAACAGAATGTACTACATAATTTCTAAGTTTATTAACCAGTAAAATATGTTTCAACGATTTGATAAAGACATTGCCTCAATATTATTTTAAAATAAAAACATTAAAAAGAAATCAATTACTACAGTTCGATAAATAGAAGAAAATAAAAGTTATATTTTTGTTAATAAAGCTCTAAATAATTTGCTCAAATAAACAGAAGTACAAAACTGATACAAAAGAGAAAACTTTAAGGAAGAATACATAGCATTTACAATTAATATTATTTATGAAGAATATCATTCGTAATGTATTACTAAAGCATTCTTAAAGTTATTACTATTACTTTTTACTAAGTTATTCGTAAATTATTTTGAAATCTACCACATTAATATATAGCTTTCTAGTATAACTTGTGATATGATTTTGAATGCATAATCCACATTAACAATAAAAATATGTAGCAAAACTGTTTATTTTATATACATTTAGCAAAAATTTGCAAGATTCATTTACGATATTTATTAGAGAGAAATAATAGCACTCCTGAAATAAATTGAAAATTATTTTGGACATTAAAATTTATTAAGTAACCTTTAAATTATTTTAAACACTTACCACATTTGTTTCTTTCCCAGTATCTTGATTTCGAACATGATTAGAAGATGAAGTTTGAGCAGCACGTTGCTGTAGAATAGCCTAAAGCATAATAGAATATGAAGTGATTATATGCATTCAACATTAAAACCTATTGAAATTGTTAAAATTATTTATAGAATGAATAACTGTTTATTAAAGATATACCTGCATAGCAACATTCTGCCTTCTTCTGTTGCTTTCCTTAGTGTGTCTCTCTTTCTCATTATTTGTTTCTGACTTCCTCTGATGAGGAGTGTCATCCAGTTTGAAGCGCACCTCTTGCTGCATCTCATTGTGGGTAGGTTTTGAACGCAAGGATGTGCTGCTGCTCCCGACTTCTAAAATGGATGCACCTAACATTCAAAGGAACTCATTTTAGAGCATTTATACAGATCTAAACTCTAACAATTAATTTTAAACTTAATTTACAGTCAAAATTTATAATTCTGTCTAGTAAAAGAAATTCTTATAAATTATTACATACATTTTCCACACATAACTGATAACAAGTATTTTTTCTAACCAAAGAACCAATTTCGGAAATGAGACAAATGTAACATCAAAATAAGAAAAAGATCTTTAAATAGTATTTAGGATTTTACAAATAAAAATCGAAGTTTAAATGAAATGGTTACTTGATAATATCTTAAATGAATGGCAGCAACAGATGAAGTTAAATTTTACTGCGTGAAGAATTACGAAGAAAAAACAATTGAGCGTTTTCATCCATACCGAAAGGTAAACTACAAAACCATACTATTATTTTAACAAAAACTAAATTAAAGTAAGTGAGAGCACCCCATAGCATAAATAAAAAAATATATAATTTCTCCTTCCTTTCTTTCTTTCTTTTTTTTTAATTTTTGTACTTCATTCTGCATAAATTTTTTTTTAAAATTTCAATCATCAATTTTAAAAGCTGTTTTAATGTATAAAACTATATATTAAATCACTTAAGATTTATTATAGGCTATAGTTTTCACCGTGAAATAGTCTGAAAGAGTTTCAATGAGATAAGCAGGGGTGGGGTTATTGCAACACAAAAGGAAAACTCCAAATATTTTAAGTATAAAAACTTAATATCAATATATTAAGTTATATACAATACATGTTTAATATTATTTTCTGCAAACGAAGAATATCATCACATCTTTAAAGTAAATAATTTTAGAATCCCAATATAGTATTTTAAAATAGAGTGAATATGAACGGCAAAATCAGTTTTTTCAATAACCTGAAAAGGAATGGGGATGCATGATTTTTATTCCACATGAATACAAATCACAATGCGTGACTTTTAAATGACACATAAATACAAAAATCGATGTATGATATCACAAACACATGGATGTGAAGCGCAACATTGAATTTGAAAAACGAGTGAATGAAAATACTGACATTGCATTTTAAACTCACTTGAATACAAATTATGATATTAGATTTTCAAAACATGCGAATCATGATATTGATTTTAAAAAAGTGTAAACAAAAATCAGGATATTTTATTTTTAAATTACATGAATACGAATTATGATGTACAATTTTTAAATCGCAGGAATACAAATTGCAACATGTAATTTTTAAATCAAGTGCATAAGAAAACCAACGTTTGATGTCAAAATTGCATAAACACATATTGCGATATCAGCGCAGTTTCAAGCATTGAAGATGGTGAAGATTTGCCAAACCAAAAGAATGAAATTTGTGGATTTGGATCTATTGGCATAAGAATCACATGTATGTAATCATGCCATTAACAGGATCTAAAAAAAATTTAACGTTTAAATTTCAGATTGCGGAAAAGTTTGTCGGATTATAAGCTTTTGATTCACAGATGTTTGTTAACCAAGGGTCTCGAGATAAAGGGAATTCTGCTAGTTTTGCGGAAAACCGGAATTTTGGGGTACGCCAGGAATACAATCCGTCTCCTAACAGAAGTCAAATAGATAATTAGTGTATTTACTTCCATTCATCAATGCTGGAGCATCATTGGTGGAATTTGAAGGACTTGGGTTGATTGTCAGCTCCTGAATTTGTTGCAACACTTCTTCAGAGAGAGATTCAGTTTGATGAACTGCTTTGAAGACTCTTTTTCCTTCCTCACACTGAGAGAGGGACAATAAATTCAACCTAGTACAAGAAAAAATTCAAAATTCAAAACTCACCATTATGATACATTTTTCTTTTTAAATTGTATCATCATCTTACCCCTCCTTCCCTTTTTTGTCCACTCCGGCCAAACATTCTCCCAATTTGCAGAGCCTCACAGAACGGAGCCAAGTAGACTCTTCCTCGCTGGGCGTTGCAGCATTCAAGCTGAATTTAAGTCTCCTGAAACAATAGATATCAAAAAAGCAAAATATTTTACAGAGGTCTCAATATGAAAACTGCTTTGCTAGAAATGTATTATTACCTTTGTGATTTCTTCAAAGGCAAGAAAGCCTGAAGGTCCCAATCTTCAGGAAGAGGAATATCTTCCACTGTAAATACAGGAATTCAAGATATGAAATAAATATTTAGGAGCTAGCTTTTCAAAATATAATAATAAAATTATTAACAAATCAATTGCTTTTTAAATTCAGATCTGAAAGAACAGAATCTTTAGATTATCAAAGGTTGCGAAAACTATCTTTTTATAAAACCATTAGCGCTGTTTCATAAAATTATATTTTTGTACATAAAATTATATTTTTGTACATATTTTAATAAATTAACAAACATGCATTTTTTGTTAGAATAGTTACATTTTCTAAGTTCTCAAGTTTTGAAATGATGCATAGGTAGTGAAAAGTCCCATATAGGAAATCAGTGAGATTTCACCGAATTCGGATAATAGATTTTCTGTATAATAAGATCCCAAGGTAAACAAAGGTCAGAACATGTCTTATTCAGTAAAAAGCAAACAAGAAACATTATTTTTTAGTCAACAACGTTTTATTAATAGAATGATCAGTAAAGTTTTAAAAGAAAAGTAAGTGATTACAGTATATTTCTGAGCATAAGCCCTTTTGTGCATAAACTGAAAAGTACACTTTTTATTATGAAATTCATCCAAAATTCAAAACTTGTATACAAGCAAATATAAAAGAAAAATAATTCTTGCTAGGCTTGGAAATAAAAATATACCCTCTTTCTTGTACTATTGGTTGCATGGTGGGTAAAAGAAATATGGACCTTCCAAATTCATAATTAGAAGGTTAAAAAACAATAGTATTTCTTTCAAATTACCTTTTTATGTGTTTCTTTTTTGATTTTTATACTTAGGCATCCTGTTTTTACCAATTATTTTATGTATTTTTATGTTCTGTAGGTACTTTTTTTTATATTTACCGGTTATCGCTAATGTCTTTCGAATGACAGTCAAATGTACCAGATACGAGTACTAAATTAGTTTATAAGTCAAAATGGAAAACTACAAAACTATGAATTAAATAACCAAAGTAGTAGATGAGAAAAACATTGAAAAAATATATAAATAAGCTTCTTTTCATTTTTTCTTACTTTAAAATGCGTTAATTAATTTTCATTGTAATTTGGATTCAATGAAACATGGATTAACAATACTTTTCGGCCGATCCAGAAAACGGTGAAATTCAGACATCCGGGATAGCAATGATCTCCCGGATAATTGGTATTCATAATACAGTATTCATAAATTTAAATGCTTAAATTACAATAAACTGAAATAATTAACTGCGTCTTACACTTCTTGAGATCATAAGTTTCCTTGGTTGTCACATCCAAATCATTCAACAATTTACAAAGTCCATGCCAAACTCTATAAAAAAAATCAAATTTATCAAAAAAATAGCCAACAGTAAATAATTTATATTAAAATAAGTTTGGAGAACTGAAATTTTAACATTGAGTTTCGTCTTTAAATTTAAAACCATACATTGTTTTTATAGCCTGCCAGGAAACATTAAGTGGTAATTTGTATAAGAAATCAAGACTTTTTCAGTGGCTACATACATAGTATTTTAAAGGATATCAAGCCTGCAGAGAAAGTATATTATAGAGCGAAAGCTATTATTGATAATAGAAAATTACTAAGCACAATTTCCAGTGCTGTCCAAGAACATAATGTGTGGCAAATTCTTTACAATCATGAAATTTATAATCAATCTAAGCAACTAGACATAATAAAAGTATAATAAAGGGGAATTTCAGTCACTTATTCTCATGAGAGTATTACAACCCCTCTAAGCTATTAACCTTCAACAAACCAAAAGGCATTTAAAAACAGAGAGAACTTTTCAGACGGCTGGATGATATCAAGAAAGATTTAAAAACAGTAAACAGACTAATTGGAAAGATTATAGCTTATTATGGGCTGTAGTGGCGAAAAGAGAAAGAACAAATAAATAAAAAAGAAATTACAGTTCATAATCTTAAGCTATGTGGGACCATTTTTAGTTTAATTCATCTAAAAATTTAGACTACCTCAAATTCCAATATAAATTTAAAAAAGAGTAGGCAAAATGTAATAATAATTCTAAGTACACAGCTTAAAGCATACATAAATTTTTCTACATTAAACTGACTATGATTTATTGCAACTTTTGATTGAGTCCTACAATACAACTTAATAAATTGCAACTGTCTTATAATTTTTATCATAATACAATATCTTTAATGCAAAGCATTATGTGTTTTTTTGCATCACTACTACTCTTAGGTTCAAAAATTAATGGCGTTGTATAGCACAAAATATAATTTATCAAAAAAAAAAAAAAAAAAAAAAGGAGAAGTATTTTAGATCAGTTAAATATAATATCCCTGCCCCCATCAATGCACTGAGCTGAGAGGCTTTAAAATTCTGCAGAAGATTAGTCACTGACTACATCCATCATCATACTCAACAAAATATAATTGCAGGATCAAGTTTATAATGTTCATCCAACACTACTGAAAAATTTGTTGTTGCATGTAATGTTGCTGGTCACCTGATGAGAACAACATTTTTCGTCATGGCCTCTATTTTACAGCTGACTACACTGCTAGGGAATATACTCTAAAGGTGCTTTGTTCCCTCAATGTCTGATCTAATCAGAATGAAAAATACTGAAATGGCGTCAGCATATTTTTAAATATTATTTGCACATTTACAGAAACTGAAAACACTGCTTAAAAAACTGAATTTAGTAAAAATACTGCTTCCTGAATATCGACACCATGTCTGATTGCCCCTAGGCAGCACATGACTTGAGAGATTTTATTACTTGTATTCAATTACATTCACTGAAGGATATATATCCTCCAATACTAGCAGCTATCAAAATCAAAAACAAGAACGAGCGCCATTATGACATTTTCCTACAAACAAGGGTGCTCCTCAACTATTGAAGTCTTAGGCAGACTGGCAGCTTTGTCCAAGATGTCCTTGTTTCAGATTTAAAGCAAGTTAATAATTATATAAATTCACACTGAAATTCTATGGATCAAAATAAAATCAGTAACTTACAGATTATTTTTCAAAGGAAAACATAACAGGACACTTCAAAATAATAAACCATTGTCACACTAATCAATAAAGATTTACCATCTTTGCACTAGAGTATCAAATGGAGAAAGTTTCAACTTACTGAGGATTTTTAGCAATGGCTTCATGCTGCAGAAGTTGAGGATCTTGCAGAAGCCAGTCAAGTACAATTTTGATGGCTGGAAGTGTGTAGTAACTTGCAGTCTCTTTGGGTTCGAGGGAGGCATGCACAGGAAGTAAAAATGCATGAAGCATGCTCGCTATACGAAAGAGAAGAAAATTGAGCTTTTATTTTTGAAAGGCAGATCGTTGCCTACCCACCACCAATACTTATTGAGTAACAACAAAACACAACCACAAAAGGTCAATAGTACCACTTTGCTAAATTAGAATCTTACTATCTTTCATGTCAGACTTTAGCATATCGACCAACATTGGAGAAATAAAATAACGGAGATTTTACTAGCGATATTTTTTAAGCTACGAGCAATGTTTTGATTTATAAGGCATAATCATGTTAGTCAAAAAGAGAAATTCAAAATTGGAAATAATGTAAGCACTTACATGCAGCAGAGTTAAAAATATGTACATAAATCTTGATCAAAAGAAGATTTTTTTAAACCATTATCCATAACTACTAAATCTATTTTATTTTATAACCGCCATTGAACAGCCGACCTAATTTCAGGCTTACAACTACTAACGGTCAACTCCATAGCCATGTAATTTGCCTTTGTGGAGGACTTTTTGATGGAACTAACCCGCATTTGTGTTACATAGAGAGGAAAACCATGAGAACCTCCCACGGCTAGGAGACTCTAACCCATGATACATCTTTCACTGAGGATATATTATGTCAGCACTGTGGCAGGTGTAAGTCAAGTGCCAAATTCACATCAACCAGTCATTGCTGGGATTTGAACCCAGTTCATCTCAAGAGCCACCACGGCTCTGCTTAAACTATTAACACTCAACATATTGCACTACTGGCAATAACATCATCTGTTGAGGAATATTTCTGCCCTCAGTGGATATTTTATTGGCATTTTTTAAAAAAAAATTTCTTCAATAAATATGGAGAAATTTGAGAATATACGGCTAAACAGGAGATAGGTGTAGAATATAGGAGTCTCTGTTAAAAAACTGGAGACTTGGCAGGTATGCTTAAGTATCAGTCGAAAACAATGTCTCTAACGAGATCTTTCTTTACTTAAAAAAACAGATAAGAAAGAAAAACAATTAATTCAATTTGTGAGTATAAAAAAATGAAATGTTCTGATGATTAAAATGATTTCTTTAATTTTTTACTTTAAAACAAGATATTCTGAATTATTGTTATGGTTTTAATTAACTTTTATATTAAACATAAAAACGTATTTTCTCTGAATAAAAATTTCCAGTATTTGAACTGTGTTGGGCTCACAACCTTTAAACTCAAGTATTGAATTCTTTTTAGTAACAATTAAATGTTAGCAATTTGAGTTCTAGTATGTTACCAGGGGTTTAAACCAATGATTTTAAATTTTGAAAAAAAAAAAAAAATGGAAGGAAAAAAAAAACATATCAATGATCAAATTTTAAATTGAAACAGCGTACAAACATTTACAAGTTTGTAAACTGGTTTCGCTTCTTAAAAGCTCATAACTTGACACGAATTAGTACTTATACAATTTAATGATGTAAATCACCCAAATAATTGAGTAGGTAATCAAATTAAAAAACTTTTTTTAAAAAACTAACCATATGCTTTATTTAAAAAGCTCAAGTTGGATTAATTTCTTGATATATATTAATACTTGTATCTTACCTAACAATTCCTCAACTAAAGAGGCTGCTTTAAGTTCCTCAAGGCTTAACATGGTCTCATCAAACTTAGTCACATTTCTGTCAATATCCATAGTTCCCCATGCATGCTCAATGGCAAACAAGCATACAGTTATCATTTGTACAAGCTGCCACGTTTCAAACTTTTCAGCAATAATAAGTGCAGGGAGAGAAGATGTTAATTTATTAATTATTGGTTCTGTTTTCTTGAGATCTAATAAAAACAAATAAAAGGCATTTCTTTTAATGACTGAACAATTAACTTAAGATAAAAAAATATTATCTGTTTTCAAATACCATATCTCATAGTAAACCAAAGGAAAAATCAGCACAAGATTTTTTAAAAAAAGGAAATTTTTTTAAACAGTACCAATACCAGTACAGAGATACTAGACTGTTATTAATAAGTCAAACAACAAACTAATTTGCTTTACTTAGATATAACAAATGTAAATTTTATAACAAAAGATTAATAAAATACACTATTTTTAATTTCAGAATATCTTTGCTAAAGACAGAATTTTTTAACAGTTTTTATTGATGAACAGCTTAAAATAATATAAGATCAATATGGAAAATGTAAAAAAAAAAATTAACAATATCAATTATTTTAAGTTCTCTAATACAAATATTTAGCTAACACTTGTAATCAAGTTCAAGACTTCCTTAATCAACCTTCTTTAAGAGTAAGGTTTCAATAATTTTGAAAAGAAAACACAGCAAATATGACATTTTTGTACAAAAGTAATTTAGTGGATGAGTCTTCAATTCCCCATTTAAAAATTCTATAATACGATTACTGATTGGAATAAATTATCTCTACAATCAGATGAAAGACACAGATCAATAATTATGAAACTGTAAAACACCGTCCTACAAGATTATACTGGATTTGCTGAAAATAAGATTATGACCCACAAAAATGTGACTAAATAAAATTTGTAATTGACCTTCTTTTTCATAAAATGATTAGAAAACTTTTAAGGTATTCGTTTGGGTTCCACACAAATATTTTTAAAAACAGCATTATAATTAAAATTTAAGAAAAAATACTTTTTCAAAATAAGGGCAAATTTGAGCATAAAAACTACACATCTTATGGCAAATCTACAACAAATTGTAATACCTAATTATCCAAATAATTTTTTCTCAATCAATAATATGGTTTCCTGTCTTTTGAAGTCAAATATATAATAAAATAGAACTAAATATATTGTTTAACATTTAATATTGAAAAATTCTAACGTTCTTATTTAAAATATAATAATAAATTTTGACTTAGACCTTAGCGTTCAGTTAAAAACTTAACATTATACAAAATCAGCATATATAGTTTAAAAGAATTCTAAGAAAATTTTTTTTTGCAATGTACGTTAGTGTATATATTCCAGAGATTAGCAAAGATTTACTCAAAATCAACGTTGTCCTGAAAATGCATTTAAAGTATGAACTGCTGAAAATACAAAAACAATTAATTTTATATGAATAAAATAATTATAAATCATAGCACTCATTCTCAAATTAAAGAGATTAAAATTGGCACATAATATGGTTCATTTTGGCAAGGTCATGGCTTTTATGAAAAAAATACAAAAACAATGTCTTTTGAGGAGTTATTTTTAAACTATGACTTAATGGCATCGCCATTTTTAAAAAGGAAGAAATTTGCGAATCGTCCATTTTTAAAATGGAAATAACTATGAGAAGAGTCCACTTTTAAAATAATTTGTGAAGGGTTAATTAACAGATCTAAATTTCTTCTAAATAGACACCTGATATGTTAATTAACAATAGTTTCAACTAATGCTTATTTAATGAGTGCAATTCCATTATTGTATTTTTATTTTTGTACACAAGATCTTTGACTATAAAAATAAATTAAAGAGATTTTTTTGAAAAATACAGCAACTTTATTTTGTTTGAGACATCATTGGGAGTTTTCTATTATTAAAGGTCAGAAGCACACTAGGGAGGTAAGGGGGAAGCGAGAGGAATATGGAAGGTGGGGTAAATTTGTTTCCCATAGGTTTCCACCAGCAAGCAAACAATGAGGGAATGAAGAGTTTTTTCCTCCAGGAGGCAAACAACTCCTGTAAACCTCTCGAATTGGTTCGACGCTATTTTCGCCTCCGTAAAATCTTGCCTCGTCTTCACACAAGATTGTGTTTTGCTCAAAATAAGGGACGGTCCTGAATGGAATAGATAAGTTCAAAATGAAGAATAAAACAAAGAAAAATTATAGACATATGAAAAAAAGGGGGTGGGAAATAATAAGTAAAAAAAAAAACAACAAACAACATTTTATTAAAAAAAAAAAAAAAAAAGTGAAATGTTAATTAAAAAACCGGAAAAAAAGCCGGAAAAAAAAGATATAATCTTTTCTTCAGCCCACACGATTATATCCGCAAAACAGAGTGCTTTCTGATATTGTATCAATAAAGCCAAAGCAAAATATATTAATACAATAGTGTGAGGAGCACTCAAAAAAATTTTTTTATAAAATAACTACATAAAAATAGATCATAAAAAGTAAATATAACATGTAAAAACAGATAATAAAATAAAATAAAAAGAAAAAATAAAATAAAAAGAAAAAACATTAGAAAGGGGGGACTATAAAGCGAGTAGCAAAATCATAACAACTTACATGGACAGTTATTTTTCAAGAATGATTTAAAAATGTTTTCGCAGAAAGATTGCCAGATTACAAAATATGAAATCAAAAGCGCAAATTGAGTGTAACATAAGGGTTCTAAAGTGTCGTTCTTACTGCACTGCTGAAGTGATTTGTTATTCTGAGTTTTGATTTGTTAGTTACCAAGGATGGGCCCGAAATGGATGTGCACAAGGTAATATTATACTGGATAATTTTAAAAATTGATCATAAATAGTTTTAGAAGATAGATGTTTATTTAAGAAAAAATATAAAATAGAAAAGAGAAACATAAATTGCCTGCTTTGCAAATAATTTTAGCCGCGGATTTGCACGATATGGATTAGCACATAGAAAAATTATTTAAATTATCAAAGAAAAAATTTTAATAGATAATTTTTAACACGGATTTGCCCGAAATGGATTTGCACATGGAAAAATTAACAAAGAAAAAATTTTAGCAGATAATTTTAACCACGGATTTGCACATGGAATTGTATAAATTAATAAAAAAATTTTTAGCAAACAATTTATCCACGGATTTGCCCGAAATGGATTTGCACATGGAAAAACTGTATAGATTAACAAGGGAAATTATTTAGCAAAGGAATTTTTAGTAAATAATTCTAACCACGGATTTGCCCGAAATGGATTTGCACATGGAAAGATTAACAAAGAAAAAATTTTTAGTACATAATTATAGCCACGGATTTGCCCGAAATGGATTTGCGCATGGAAAAATTACATAAATTAACAAAGAAATTATTTAGTAAATAATTTTGGCAATGAATTTTGGCCTGAAATGGATTTGCACATGGGAAAATCATAAAAATTAACAAAAAAAAATGTTTAGAAAATATATCCACCAAAATATACGATTAATTCAATGATTTTATATAAAATTTTATTACATTAGTTGGGTATCCATTGTTTTTTATCAGATTTTGAAAGAGTTTATCGATTTGTATTTTGGATAAATAAATATTACTACATATTCTTTTAATTCTGTTCATTTCATTAAAAGTGGTATTTAAATAGATGCTCCTAGAAACATTAATATTCCAAGTAACTAGTTTATTAATATTAAAATTAAAATCATTTCTTTTATCGTATAAATCAACAAAGCAGATATTTTCAACTTTCATAATACCCAAATCCAAAAAATTGAAATTAATATTATCATCATGATTACGAAGTAAGATTAATTCCACAGGGTATATATCACTCAATAAAACAGTAAAATCTTGGAAATTAAAGATAATTAAGTCATCAATATATCTAAAAACAAATTTAATACTCAGAGTAAAATTTTTTTCATAATAATGCAAAAATAAGTTAGCTAAGAGAGATGAATAATTAGATCCCTGTGGTATTCCATTAATTTGAAGAAAGATATCCCTTCCATTGTAAAGATAATTACTAAAAAGACAAAAATTAATCAGAATTTCCCAATAATCAAAATCGCAACAAAGGATATTTTTAAAATCATGAATTATTCATTCATCATTTGAATTATTACCATGATTTTAAAAATATCCTTTGTTGCGATTTTGATTATTGGGAAATTCTGATTAATTTTTGTCTTTTTAGTAATTATCTTTACAATGGAAGGGATATCTTTCTTCAAATTAATGGAATACCACAGGGATCTAATTATTCATCTCTCTTAGCTAACTTATTTTTGCATTATTATGAAAAAAATTTTACTCTGAGTATTAAATTTGTTTTTAGATATATTGATGACTTAATTATCTTTAATTTCCAAGATTTTACTGTTTTATTGAGTGATATATACCCTGAGGAATTAATCTTACTTCGTAATCATGATGATAATATTAATTTCAATTTTTTGGATTTGGGTATTATGAAAGTTGAAAATATCTGCTTTGTTGATTTATACGATAAAAGAAATGATTTTAATTTTAATATTAATAAACTAGTTACTTGGAATATTAATGTTTCTAGGAGCATCTATTTAAATACCACTTTTAATGAAATGAACAGAATTAAAAGAATATGTAGTAATATTTATTTATCCAAAATACAAATCGATAAACTCTTTCAAAATCTGATAAAAAACAATGGATACCCAACTAATGTAATAAAATTTTATATAAAATCATTGAATTAATCGTATATTTTGGTGGATATATTTTCTAAACATTTTTTTTTGTTAATTTTTATGATTTTCCCATGTGCAAATCCATTTCAGGCCAAAATTCATTGCCAAAATTATTTACTAAATAATTTCTTTGTTAATTTATGTAATTTTTCCATGCGCAAATCCATTTCGGGCAAATCCGTGGCTATAATTATGTACTAAAAATTTTTTCTTTGTTAATCTTTCCATGTGCAAATCCATTTCGGGCAAATCCGTGGTTAGAATTATTTACTAAAAATTCCTTTGCTAAATAATTTCCCTTGTTAATCTATACAGTTTTTCCATGTGCAAATCCATTTCGGGCAAATCCGTGGATAAATTGTTTGCTAAAAATTTTTTTATTAATTTATACTATTCCATGTGCAAATCCGTGGTTAAAATTATCTGCTAAAATTTTTTCTTTGTTAATTTTTCCATGTGCAAATCCATTTCGGGCAAATCTGTGTTAAAAATTATCTATTAAAATTTTTTCTTTGATAATTTAAATAATTTTTCTATGTGCTAATCCATATCGTGCAAATCCGCGGCTAAAATTATTTGCAAAGCAGGCAATTTATGTTTCTCTTTTCTATTTTATATTTTTTCTTAAATAAACATCTATCTTCTAAAACTATTTATGATCAATTTTTAAAATTATCCAGTATAATATTACCTTGTGCACATCCATTTCGGGCCCATCCTTGGTAACTAACAAATCAAAACTCAGAATAACAAATCACTTCAGCAGTGCAGTAAGAACGACACTTTAGAACCCTTATGTTACACTCAATTTGCGCTTTTGATTTCATCTTTTGTTTTCATATTTTGTAATCTGGCAATCTTTCTGCGAAAACATTTTTAAATCATTCTTGAAAAATAACTGTCCATGTAAGTTGTTATGATTTTGCTACTCGCTTTATAGTCCCCCCTTTTTAATGTTTTTTCTTTTTATTTTATTTTTTCTTTTTATTTTATTTTATTATCTGTTTTTACATGTTATATTTACTTTTTATGATCTATTTTTATGTAGTTATTTTATAAAAAAATTTTTTTGAGTGCTCCTCACACTATTGTATTAATATATTTTGCTTTGGCTTTATTGATACAATATCAGAAAGCACTCTGTTTTGCGGATATAATCGTGTGGGCTGAAGAAAAGATTATATCTTTTTTTTCCGGCTTTTTTTCCGGTTTTTTAATTAACATTTCACTTTTTTTTTTTTTTTAATAAAATGTTGTTTGTTGTTTTTTTTTTTTACTTATTATTTCCCACCCCCTTTTTTTCATATGTCTATAATTTTTCTTTGTTTTATTCTTCATTTTGAACTTATCTAATGAGTGCTGTTTACTTGCAGCTTAAGCGCAATGAATAATACTTATTGTTTTTCTTAACTTTCATAGTGTTTTCTTGTATTTATTTATTTATTTATTATATATATATATATATATATATATATATATATATATATATATATATATATATATATATATATATATTATTTAGGAAATAAAAATAAATTCGTAGTATACTAAATAAAAGCTTTAAAAATTTCTCAGTAGAACAATTTTAAGTGCACAAAATTGTTCTTAATACTACAGGCATAAATTATGCTATCAAGAATTATTTTTCAAAACTGATTATTCGTATTATAAAAAAGATTATATTTGGTGATTATTGATAATATTTGGTGATTAATATCTAAGAAGATTTTCTTAGTATTGCTAATTATGAAGTGTAATTTTCATAGTAAATTGAATTACATTGAATACAAATTTTGAGGAACTATTTATTCTGCGCACCCAAAATTGTTCCTAAAATTTTGTTAAGAAATATGAGTAATCAGCTTCAAGAATAAATATACCTTTTTCAAAAAAAATTTTCAAAAAAATTATATAAAAAAAGCTGTTTATTTTTACAATTTTAAAAGTTATTTTCTTCTTGAAAATGTTCTTAATAATTCTTAAAAATTTTAATTTTAATGAAAATAGCTTTTCATCTCCTGATAATGAAGAATAAATGGACTATCTATCTATCTATCTATATATATAGAGATATATATCTATATACATCTAAGGTTTGCAGACATGGACGTGTGAGTAGAATAAACAGGCACAGGATTTAAAAGAGAGCAAACAAATTTATTTTATTCAATCATTTTGATATGTATGACGAGAGAGATTGCGCCACAATTTCATTGTGCTCCAGCTTAAATGTTAGGGAAAATCTTGTAAAGAAAATCTGTAAAATGCTTCGATTTAGGGAAAGAGGGAAATCATAGTAATTGTAATTGGTTTATTAAATAGGTTGCGCAATACCCACAAAGAGCAAAGGGAAAAATGTCTTGCTTTTAATTAATGCATACTTGAGCCAAAAATAGATTAAAGGACAGGGTGTGAATTTAAAAGTGTGAGAAAGCATTTCGTTTTGAATAATAAATTAAGAAAAGGATTTACAGAAAAGGAATAATATAAAATGATTAATTTAAGCTTTTTATGCTATATATATATATATATATATATACACACAGTGGTGGCCAAAAGTGTGGACATTTTTTGAAAGTTTCATGTTCTTCAACTTTGTGTGCTTGTAGAATAAATTAATTTTCACTTAAATACAAATGTTGAAATATCAAATTGAAGGTAATTTAATGTAGAATTTAATAACAAAAACAGAATTAAAATATCTGCATTACAAAAAAAGTTAAGCTCATTTTAGTAGAACAAACAAACACAAATAGTTTTGAATAAGGACGTGTTTTGTAATAAAAGCGTACTAACCAATCACAAACACTGTTCTTAGGACCAATCAAATGTCTGTAACTATAGTTTAGGTTATTTGGATGGTAAAAGAGTTATTGTTGTGGAAATATTAAGCGGAATGATGCATACTAGTACAATTAAATAGAGTATTGCTATTTTTGAATACTTAAAGTCCTTTTTTTTTAATTAAACTAATTTCAAACAATCTCATCAACAAGAAGAACTAATTGGACATCTACAAAAAGAAGCCGAATTGTCATATTGATAGAAAATGGCCTGTCTTATGCTGAAATTGCAAGACAAGTTGGTGGTTCAGAGACTTGTTCTGGTGTACAAAAGTTAAGTTTACGTTATGAAAAAACGAAATCAGTGGAAAATAAAGTCAAATCAGGCCGAAAAAAATGCACAAGTGCTACTGCCGATAAAAAAATTAAACGGCTATACTTTAAGATAAAAAAAATTCATCAGATGCCATTAGATGTGAAATGAATGCAGCTGGTATTGCAGTAAGTTCAAGAACAATAAGAAGGTCATCAGGATTTGGACTACAAGCTAGAATTCCAAGGAAAAAACCATATTTAAATCAAAAGCAACGCGAAAAACGAGTCAAGTGGGCAAAAGAACACATTAAATGGTCAGAAAATCAATGGAAGCAAGTAATCTGGAGCAATGAGAGTAAAATATCGCTCTTTGGTAGTGATGGTAAAAAATACGTGAGACGTAGAGTAGGTGAAGCACTTCATCCTGATTGCATTGAAGCAACTACAAAAACCCCAACAAATGTCATGATTTGGGCATGTATGTCTGCAGATGGTGTGGGCCGAATTCATGTGATTGATGGCATCCTGAATGCCAAAAATTACGTCGAAACAGTCCTGAAACCAAAATTGATACCTTCCATCAGGGATTTCTTTCCCAACTACGCACCATTTATTTTTCAGAAGGATTCAACTCTATGCCACACAGCAAAAGTATGCAAATCATGGTTTCAAAATAAAGACATAGATATATTACCATGGCCAGGAAACAGCCCTGATCTCAATCCAATTGAAAATTTGTGGCGATGTTTGAAAATTCTTTAAAAAAAAACTTCCATCCAATAAAAGACAACTTATTGAAGCTATAATTGATTCTTGTCACCATGTGATTACGAAAGATGAACTCCAAGCACTCGTTCACTCGATGAAAAGACGCTGTGAAGCTGTCTTAAAAAATAAGGGTTATCCTACTAAGTATTGATCGTGTAAGTATCACCTTAAAAAAATGCAAATCTAAGATAGATCTTACTATTAGTTGCATAACTTTTTTTGTAATACAGATATTGTAATACTGTATTTATTATTAAATTCCACATTAAATTACCTTCAATCTGATATATAAACGTTTGTATTTAAGTGAAAATTAATATATTCTACAAGCACACAAAGTTGAAAAACATGAAACTTTAAAAAAATGTCCACACTTTTGGCCACCACTGTATATACAGGGTGATTCTAAAGAGATGGGCAAAATTTTAGGAAGTGATAGTACACACCCAAGCAAGCAATTTTTATCAAAGAATGCATGTTTGAAAACAAAACGCAAAACCACTAGAGGGCGTCAAAGTTTATGTTCGAATATGAGGCAAAAACACACAAAGAACGATGAAGTTAAGTTATAAAAGCAAATTTAATGGCATGTGATTACAATAAGTGTTCAAAACAGTGGCCGAGAGCGGCTATGCACGCAGTACAATGGGGAAGAAAAGATAGAGGAACATTCTGAAACACAAACTTTCCTTGCAGCGGCCGAAAGCTTGGCGACAAGTAACGCAGCGCAGTTACTCGCAACAGGAATGGAGCTTTCACGTTTGCATCAAACAACTTTCCAAATCCGCCAGCACCTTTGCGTTTTGTTTTCGACCATGCATTCTTTTATAAAAATTGTTTGCTTGGGTGTGTGCTATCACTTCCTAAAATTTTGCCCACCTTTTTAGAATCACCCTGTATATATACATATACAGTACAACCTCAAAAAACCGGACTCTTACGTCCAGTTCACCTGAAAAAAATTTCCAAAGGAGAAAAGAAAAAATCGCTTAAAATGAAAATTTAAAAGTAAGAGCGCAAAACCGCAAATCTACTCCAACAATGAAGCAGTAGGTGAAGAGGTAGGGGTGGAGAGTGAAAGAAAGCTGATAAGGAAATTCCAGTCTTTCTTATCAGCTCTGTATAGATAAACGATGAATATAGAGGGGATTCCCCTCGATATTCTTCGATGGAGAAGGTGTGAAAGAGGAGGAATTCTTCTACCACTTTGTTTTTCTCCCTTGTGAAGAAAGAAAACTGGTTCTTTCTTAACCTTGAAGCTTAGGAGGTGGGGACAAGTTCTTTCATCCCCTAACAAAAAAAGGATTAGTATCAGCTGGTACAGTCTAGTATAGAAGCATCTGTTTCAGTTATAAGTTGAAATTCAGCTCGTGTTTTAAGCCTATATTTTTAGTTTTAATTGTTAATAAAAACGATCGATTACGAGGGGAAATGACGAAAGTTGATTTTTAATGTCTCTTATTTATTATTTAAAGTGTATATTTATGTTAAGTTGTTAAAATTGACGTCGGAGGTCTACACACGCGCGTTTCGCGGAATCGGCCTGGCGAATTCGAAACTTCGATAATTCTATCAATTTAAGAAAGGTATCTAAAATTCGGAAATCCGGATCTTCCAAATCCCCTAGCAGTCCGGATTTTCAAGGTTGCACTGTATATATATACACATACATATTGCTAGAAGAAAAACGTCTTTTAACTCCAGATCACACAAATATCTGCCGAATCTATGCCTGCGGTGAGGAGGTGACAATACTTCAGCAGTGCGCAGTTATTTTTCAGCTCACTCCCTGAAAACCCTTTGATGGAGAGGCAAAAATCAAACTGGAGGTTTTCCTCCTCCCTCTCGCTTCCCCAATGTGCGGCCAGCCTAAGAGCCAATGGACTGCCTTATGCAAAGTTTTGTAAAAAGTGGAAAAGTTTAATAGCCAGAAAATAAAGACTAAACCACCCTTTTATTTTTATATAACCATAGTTTAACTAAATCAGAGTTTCTGAAATTGTGCATCGCAACAGGAGTCACTAAAAGTTTCAGAAATTTCGATACATTCTTTTTTTCCTTTTTTCTACGACATACTTGTGTGAGACAACATTTTGCCTTACAAGTGGCTATATTTAATGGACAGAATACATTTGATGTTTGAATTTACCCAAGAAATTTAATTTTATTATTGCATAACTTTCAAATTTGTCACTTATTGATCTATTCTATAAAATATTCTTATTGTTCTATATCTCAAAATTAAAGTTTATGTCCTAAAACTGTGACAGTACAAGCGAAGAATCTGACAGTGTATCAGATTTAGGCAATACTTATGAAGTCCCACAAAATTTTTCTAAATATTTTGAAGTCCCCAAAAAGTTTAAGAAACCCTGAACTAGATTAATCACTTAGCTAATATATGAGATATTAAAATATCTATGATTTATTTTTTGTATTTTAATTTATTGGATCATGTTTTTTTATGTAAAGTATTTCCTCCAAAGGCACAGGAATGCTTTAAATTCATTATCCCAAATTGCTTAGATGAAATGTTTTTACATACAGATTGAATTTTCAATAATCACATAATGAAAGTGACACAATTAAATGAACAAAAAGCAAATTAACAAGTATTAAATAAGACTATTTGCTGGTTAAATATTCAGTAGAATGCTAAATAATGAGTATTTGGCCGGTCAATTATTTGTTGTTTGCTGCCCGGCCAAAATTACCATTTGGTCCTTTCTAAAATGTAAAATTAATTTTTTCTTAACTCCAAATAATTAACAAACAAAGAAATTTAAAAGCAAACTAACAATTTTAATATGAATCAATAATTGAATGTTTAACAGTGTTCAAAAGGATTAATGATTACCATTATTAAGATGAACAACAGCATGGAATTGCAGAAACATTGAGACATATTCAAAGGCAGACATTCGGACTTTTCCTTCTGGGCCACTTCTGCACAAATAATAAAATAAATTTTTTTATATTTTACAATTCTGCAACTTTTTTTAAAAAAAATTTAAGAAAATTCAAAAAGTTTATTGAGTTCCTATTACAAAATAAGTATCTTTGAATTAAAAAACACTATATAGTTAATCTAAGTTCATGATCCTGAAATACTTTGGTAGCCATTCATACTACAAATAAGTAAAAAAAAAAAATGGAGGATAAATAAAGCTATTAAAATGCAATAACAATCAACAGTGTTAAATTCGTTGAATTAAGGAAATTCAGAGTAAAAGAGAAAAGATTTATTCTTGATTTTATATTTATTATTATTTCTTTCTCTCTTTTTCGCCTAAGAAAGCTATACTAGCAAACTATAGCTGACAGGATTCATTCTTTGTGATGTCCCAAAGAGAATAATGATGCACTTGTGTACTACACTACCACAATTTGAATCAATTGCTGTACATTATTGGAATCTTTAGCATAAATTTAATTACGTCAATGCCAAAATTATTTTAACCCCAGTTATATCAGCTCTTCTTGATGCGCAGGAATATTGTTTTGTCCATATGAACGCTGATTCCTTTGTTAACGACATTAAATTCTCAACACCTCTCCATAGCAGATGGAAATGCATTTATCTTGATTTGCCATTCGGCCACTGTGGGATTTTTTCTTCTTCTCTGCGTCTGCATTTTTTCTAGTTTCTCTTTTCATCTTTTTTTCATTGGCAGCTTTACGTTTTATATTTCAAATCACTTTTGTTTCGTCTCATTCACAGCTGGCAAGTCTTGAAAATGGGAGCCTATTTTTGAAGTGCTTAAAACTTCTCGACTGCTGTTTACTTTTTATGTAGGGTCTGGGGGTAAAGTGGGTATATCTTCAAGCTTTTTTTTAAAGAAGGCTCTAAAATAAAATCACTAAATTTATTTTACTGAAAATTTCAGTGCATTTTATATACCTTGGATTCATATAGATTAAATATGAAGCATAACTTATCTTTGTTTGATTGTTTTCTTACAGTAATACATTCAAAAGAACTTGATTTGATATACTCACTTTACCCCAGAGTGAGGGTAAAGTAAGTATAGTTCTAAAAGTAGTATATATTTTATTAAAAAACATATGTAAATATTGCTTTAGAAATAAAATGATCTTTAAAAAATGTATCTTGATTATATTTTAAAAAATAAATGCCAAAAAAATAATATTTTTTCGTATTATTAAATTAAAGAGTAATGGCTATAATAAAATTAAGTTTCACTGCAGATGCTGAACTCCACACAATTTCATCAAAAAGCAAGAAAAGTGTAATAGTTTTTGGTTCATTTGAAATATAAAGAGTGTAAAAATTTATATTTATAGTGTCAATTTAAAGTGTCTTTACTATTTCTTTTACTATTTTTATTCAATTTAGTTATTTTAAAGAAATTATTTTGTTTCCCATGAAAAAACTGCCATATGAGAGCAAAAGTGAAAACACATTTTTATCTTTAAATATGCTCACTAAATGGTACCATTGTGCTATTTTGGAAATTTTTAATTGCATATGTCTGTTATATTGTTATTTCCCCCTTATCATTCTTCTCTTTTAAAAATTTAATTTAAAAAAAATTGTTTTCAATGTTAAAATTACTATAATCAAGGGCTATAATCAAACAAGTAAATTATTTTTTGAGCTATTTAATTAAAAAATGTAGAGCATTAGATATTTATTAAAACTGACAAAGAAGTGAAGAAAAAAAATTCCTCTCATACAACACTTATCTCAACCATATACCCACATTGCCTTACCCCAGAAAACAATTGATAATAAAAGAATTTCGAAATTTATTCTTTAATTTCTTATAGATCAGTTCTTTAGGTGTCCATGTACCAGTTTGAACTAAAATTAATAGTGTTTGCCAGTTTTTAATGATATTAAAGAAAGTTCATCAACAGCTTAAACTAACATTCTATATAAGTTGATCATAAACATATAGTTTGTAAACGTTAAACTTTTCATCAGTTTACAAAACTGAAACAAAAATTATTGCCACAATCACTGTAAATGCTTCTAAAAATGATAAAAGAATTTTCATTATATAAAAGGAGAAAATAGACGTTCCTTAACAAATGCCCACTTCCCCCATGTACCCCCTTTACCCCACCTGCCCTTATTTTTGAAGCGAATGAAGCTTTTAATCAGGTAATATCATACTGTTTCAGTTTCTTGCGATTATTTATTTAATATTATCACTACCTTTTAATGGAAATAAAGCACTTGGTCTGTAAAATAAAAGAATTTTATAAGACAATCAAAGAAGTTTGAAAGGATAATTGGTAAAATATAAGGCACAGGCGAATGATTAAAACTATCTTAGGTTTTGTAGTGCCTAATTAGCTCCAAAAAAAAATCCTACAAAAACATGCAAGGTCATAGACAACTTTGAATTCAATGATCAGTAACTTAACTATTACTTATCAAGCTGTCTCATTATATTCAAATGGATTGTCAAAAAACAATGTAACTTTTGCTCTACGTTAGTAATGCCCCCTACATAAACAATGGCTAAAGCTGTCTACTACACTTAGATAATACTTCTAGTTATATCTGAATAAAGTCAATTAATAAAATGTGATATTTGCATTAAAATATAAAATGAGATTAATAGTGTTTAAAAAATTATTAGTTTCTTTCAATTTAGCTTTAAAAAATCCAAAAAGAATTTAAAAGCCAAAACTAGTCATATTTTCATAAGTGAGACATGCATAAGTGAATGTTCTTAACATTCACTTATGCATCTTTAATTCCATATTATAATACAATCAATGAAACTATTTAAGGTAATAAAGAGAATTCTTTCAAAGGCACAATACCATTCTTAATCCAATTTGTCATTCCAAGACAGCTGAAGATACTTAATATATAATCTCAATTAAGTCTAGCATATTATAAATATAAAACAAATTACTAAAACTAAATTGAAATCAGTGGCATGACAGCCCATTAAGAGCATATTGCGCCTATCCCAGTTTTCTTGACCTCGGGCTCTGAGGTGTAGAAGAGGATGTTGTGGTTGAATGGTTAGCCAAAAGCAGAACTCCAGTGTTAAGTTATAAACAATACTTGGTATTTGTTTTATCGACCCACTAAAAGGGATAAAAGGCAAAGCCAATTTTGCCTGGTCCGAGGATAGAACCCAGGGCAGGAAAGCTAGCATTCAGCCAAAACAAATAACAGATTCTTTTTTTCCCACAAAAAGCAACACAAACATTCAGTAAAGACAACACTCGTCCCAACTTTAAAATATAAAGTTTATTTCCTAATTATGATTTCTCTTATTATTGTGATACCAAGGCAACTAAAACCATGTTTCTTAATGTCCAAATTTTAATATGTTACATAACGTAAACAATTAGTTTCTGTTCCACTTTCTGCAAAGTTGAGATATTACAACAAATTAAATTTAGGCAAGAAATAAACCAGATGGTTACAATCAGTCTGGATCTAGATTTTGCTATCAATTGGTTTTTCAAGTTGGATGACACAAAACGCAGCATAATTTCAGGATAAAGTCACACAGAATGTTTATATCTATAGGCAGATCTTCAAGTAGGGAAGTTTTTAATTTACTGAATAATGATGCAATATAGGTAAAACAAAATTTAATACTCCATAAAAATTAGAACAATTAATTCAATTGAAATAACTGATCTTACCCATCTGAAGACATTTTTGAGAACAGATTTTGTAAGTTTGTTGCAGCTAAAGGGAATGGATGTTGCACACATAAACTTCGGACATAGAAAAAGACGGTTGAAAGTTTCTCTCCACTTGCTGCTTCTAGTAAAGCCAGCTGGTTGTATGGTTGACCTAAAACAGAAACAACAGATTTAACAAACTAAATACCACACTTTCAGATACTTGATGCAATCTCACTTACCATTGCTAGGAACTAAGTCAACTGCATGACGATAAAAATTTTCAGCTTGCAAAGACTGTCCCCTGTATCGAGCTAAAACATATAAAAAGAACTGAAATATTCATTCTCATTAAAAACTACAAATTTAATAAGACAGTACAAACTAGTTTCATTTGAAGTAATTATTTCTTGGTACGTAGAAATCTGCGCAAAAATTATGTTAACAAATCAAGGAAGATTTAAAGAGTTCAAATTTTATGGTTGTTCTTAGAATATTATGGCAAAAATTGTACACAAGAACATCTTTCTATATATTTAAAAAAAAACAAAAAAAAAACAAGGTCCTTTCCCAATTGCACCCACTATTGATTAGTCAACATTTCAGCAAGTAAATCTATTTACCAGCAAGTGGAAAGGTTAGTTTTTTCGGAAAGGGCATTATTGCAACCTTTGAGTGATTTGCACTTCTTTTGAATGATTTCATGTGTGGTATAACAATGAAAGTTTTTGTGCAATAGGAGTTATTTTTCTTTAGTCAAAGTGCAATATTTTTTTCTTTTAAAATCACAACCATAAGAGGTAAATAATCATAATCCCTAAAGTCTAATTTGGCAGGTTATGTCAGTAGTTAATTTGATACTGTTGATCCACAGAAGGTTACAACTATTTGGGATCGTATTTTAACTCTCTCCCACACACACTTTTTGACTAAAACTAATAATTTTCAATTTAACAATAGGAAGACTTATTAACATTTTTGAGACTTATTAACATTTTTGAAGTCAACCCTTTAAACCATTAAAGTTGGCACTTAGTACCTGGAAATCCGATCATTAAAACAAAAGATACTCAAGGTGATCTCTTATTTTTTTATGGCTCACTGTACCTTTTAGATAAAACTCAACTGAATTACCCCATTTCAGAAAACATATTATAATATTGGATGAATCAATACTATCGACCAGCTTTTGGTCTAAGGCAGAGATGAGGAACTCATAAGACGTTTTGGGAGCATGCAAGAAGTACATACTTTTCTTTCAGTTACGTTTACTGAAAATAATATTTAAAAAAACTAAAGATAAACATCTTCAATACTAGTAATCATTAAAGGAATTTCAAAACGAGTACTATGACATTTTAGAGGGGTGACTATAGTGCAGCACTGTCCATGTTTTTGGGAAGTACAGTGCCATGAGTTATAAAGAGAGAACCAAAACTAAATGGCAAATTATGCATGAAAAAAATACATTGGTAGTTTTTGACAAAATATAGATGCATATAATTTTTCGCACCATAAAAGATAAAAATATTGAAAATTAATCTTAATTTAATTCTACTACTTAAAATATAGGGTATCCACTTTATACTTTTTTACCACACTTTAATATTAGATTGAAATATTTTCAAAATACCATTAATTCGATTTCCATTTGAAGTGAACTCAACTATAAATATACAGTGGAGCATCGTTTATACGAGGCCGAAGGGACCACCGAAAAACGTCGTATAAACGATAACGTCATATAATCGATTTTTACTTCTAAAACTGAAACTAACTCTGTTTTCAGTTAATTTTATTGTTTAACGTGTTGATTTACATAAATTTCTAAATTAGACAAAGCAAAACAAACAGATAACCAAAGGAGAAAAATTGCAGTGAGCCATTTGAATGTATGTTACCTTTAATTATATTTTCTTGCTATTATTCTTTACAATGCTTTGAATAGCGAGTTGAAGTTACTGCTTTCTATGATGCAATTTTAAATTTCTAATCACGGCCAAATCTAATGGCTGAAGCGCACTTGTGCAATTTGCAGGAAAAAAGAGAGCTTTTACATTTTCCAAAATAATTAGTATCGATGGGTGTGCTGGACATTGGTCGATGAATAGCAAAATTTTTCGTTTTTTCCTCTTCATAACATTGTTTAGTTTTTTTTAGTCACCTAGTAAAAATTACGGTCGTCATTCAAGCATTCTTGTTGACACCCTTTTCTGTATCATTCATGTTGGCAAATTCCGCCCTTTTTTAAAATACACAAGAAAAAATAAAAAATTAAATAAAGAACAAAATCTAAAAATCGACGTATAACCGATTCTGTGCATCGTATAAACGATATATTTTTACATTAAAATGAATAGGAATGATTTGGGACCACACTAAAACGTCGTATAAATGTAAACGTCGTATAAGTGATCGTCGTATAAACGATGCTCCACTGTAGTTACATAATTTAATTATATAGTTTGAAATAAAAACAGTGGTTAATAGATTATTTTTATAACGAAATATAACGAGTGGTACATCAGAAACTTGAAACTAATACACTGTAATTTAACTGGAAAACTAATAGAAAAAGGTTTGTCATCCTTGGTTTAAGATTACTGAAATTTGATTCAGACCACCATAAAATAAATGAGCAATTGTACCCTAAGCCTACATAAAGGGATGGCATATTCTTTGGGTTTTTAAATTTTGTAATTTGGTCTGTATTTTGTCACAAAATAGCATATTTCATAAGAATTATGAACTATTATAAGTTTTTATTTGAATTCATTCCATTAACATTATAAAAATAAATGTAATCAAGGCATGTAAGTAGCCTAATGAAGATGTGTGAGTAAAATCTTTCATATTATTAATCTTTTGGACCTGTGAATTACCATCAACAAATATTAAGTTGTGTGTTAAAATTCCAAACAAAAAAAACTGTTTGTAAATGTAATACAGCAAATCACTTTATTTAAGAGTTTAGTTAAAGAACATTAATTGTTTTACTGTCCTATCATATTGTGAAAACCATAAAATATAGGCACATTTAGATAATATTATGAATACAAAATAACTGCTATACAAGGGAGAATGAGAAATAACCATATTATGAGAAAAGCAATAACTATTAAAAATAATGAGACAAAAAATTTAAAAACTGGGGATCAAAAATGATGACTGTGTTCAATAATTCCATAAAAAGCAATTATTTATATGAATACTAAGGATTAAATTACAATATAAATTACAGCTATTTACTTTACTCACAGCTTTATTAACCAGAAATAAACTTTAAAAAAAATGTGTTATGATTTACTTAAAATTAGGCATAGTAAGTTTCGATCACAATGGAAAAAATCATGGAGCCAAACTGCCAAGAAAGAAATAGGTTTCATCCATGACAAGTGACGGAAATGGAAACATTTTTTCAAAAAGAAATATTGAATCCTAAAATAATTTTTTTAAAAGGAAAAATATCGTTATAGAAAATTTTAATAGGGTAATAATAAATTTTAATAAAAGAGAATAATTATATAATAGAGATGCATGTTTTTTGGAAAAGTATTTTCTGGAATTTGAATAGATTTAATAATGAATAATCTAAAACCATATTTTTTAGTATACACTATGAGTAGTTTTTACACATAGTTGTTAAGTTCCAAAATTCTGCTTGCATTTTTTCTGCAGAATTATATTCAACGAAGGGGATAGAAATGCTCATGATTTTTCTATTCTCATTTAAGAATTAAAAAAAATCGATAATGACTGGCTTCAGCTAGAATCATGTTCCTTCTCTCATTTTTTTAAAACAAATCAAATTTTACATTTTAATAAAATATTACTGAGTGGGGTTTCGTTTACAAATTCAGATTTGTAACAAACAAATTAATCAATGAGGTATATTTTTCTAAAACAGGGTGCGTAGCCAAATCTTTGAATAAAAAATAAGCACTTTTTAAAAACTTTTCAAGCACTTTACAAAAGTTTTCAAGCACTCAAAAAATTCATATTCAATCAATGATATTATTGAAAAACAAAAACTTCTTATAAACAGTTTTAGCGTTAAAAAAAACCCAAAAAAGAAACGGGCGTAAATCGAAACAATCAGTACTTTCCCACATCACCGAGTGAATTAAACTTGACCCTGAACTCAGAACAAAAGTACCCTTACCCCCTACGTCAAAAAAAGTGTTAGAAGTAAAATAAAATAAACAAGAACAAAATTAAAATAAATTAAAAAGAAAAACATTTCATAAGGATCTGATACTCTCTATCCGAATTGGAGCACTCGGGTTTCGGTTTCAAGTGTGCGAGCATGCGCAAGTCATAACGTGGGTACGACATGAAGTCCACGTGAATGATTACGTAGCTAACTCCCCATTTTTTGTGAAATGCATGGGATCCACCAGATATCACTGAAGGGAAGAAAAAAAATTATTCGGAAAAAAAGCACTTTTTAAAAACGCCAGCTGAAAAAAGCACCTTTAAAAGCTTTTAATAACGAAATCCACAAAAAAGCACCTTTAAGTACTTTTTACAAACGCTACGCACCCTGTAAAATGAAAATTCTAAATCACACATTTGAAACTTCACCTTAATATCGCTCAAAACTCATGCCAATTCCATCATAAATATATGTAGTGTTTTGATAATTATTTTTTGCAATTATTCCTACGAATTTTGCTTTTTTAAAAAAAAATCCTGAAATCTTTCATAGCTCAGTTATTATTATTGATATTCTCATAATATATTTTTTTAAATATAGATATTGTTACTACATGCGAATTCCAGAAATCACTTTTTGACACACTTGGTATGTGTCGTAATCATCATTAAACCATGAGGTGCTTTAATCGTTCTTTCAACAATTATTACTACAGGTTTCAAAATTATTAATAAAAATAAAATCTCAATGTTTTTAAAAAAAATAAAATCTCAATGTTTTTTATTCAACTAAATTAGCTTTTGATGTGACGAATTCCTTGTT
Organism: Parasteatoda tepidariorum; assembly: GCF_982258835.1. Classification (NCBI taxonomy): domain Eukaryota; kingdom Metazoa; phylum Arthropoda; class Arachnida; order Araneae; family Theridiidae; genus Parasteatoda; species Parasteatoda tepidariorum. The sequence continues at coordinate 2,602,373 of NC_141760.1, forward strand.
TTTTCGACTTTTGGGCATTTAGTGCTAATAAAGCCCTGAATAACAACTAATTCAGGCTTTAATTGCTTCGTATCATACTAAATCGGCCTTTCGTATATTAAAAGTTTTATGCATTTAATCTTTTTAGACGCTGATTTCAAAACATGAATACTTGCCATACTTTTCTTTATGAATTCAAAAATGGTCATAAATGGCTCATTTGAAACATTAGTGCTGCATTTGGTAAAGCCGCTGTTAATGAACAGACAATTCAACGTTGGTTTAAAAAATGTGAAGATGATAAAAATCCTTAAAATGAACCACACGGAAGACCGGAGTCAAAGCTTGATAACACTCCATGGAATGAAAACCTAGCATTACTGTTAGAGAAATTGCGCAAGAATTAGGAGTTAGTACAGTCATAGTATCAGGCCACTCAAACACTCACAAAATCAAAAAGTTGGATAAATGGATTCTGCATTGTTCTGAAATCTGCACTTCTTTGCTTAAAAGAAACAAACGAGAACATTGTAGAACAAAAATATCGCCTATGATGAAAAATGGAACTTATATGATAATAGGTATCGTTCACGCAATGGTTAGATGCAGATGAAAAACAACACCGAAAATTCCTGTTTCGTGGTCTACAGCTGTAATAATTTATCATAAATCTTTAAATGCTGACGAAATAATAACAGCAGAGAAGTATCGCACAGAAATTGAAGTTATGGCATTTAGACAACTTTCTCTGCGATAAAAGTTCACCAATCTTTCATTGACACCAGAGCCAAATTTTTATGAAAGTGGTATCTAGTAACACGTTTGCAAAACTGTGTTGATTGTGATGGCTTTTACTTTGATTGATAAAATAGTTTTTTCTACTATGAATTTCATGAATTTTTCAATGTGATTCACAAAATGTGACTATATCGCTCATAGTATTAGAATTAAAAAAAAAATTACATATTCAATACATACAAATCATATATATAAATTAAATACAGTTTTTTTTTTGTAAGCACAGTGCTTTTGTTACTTTAAATTAGTAACATATATATTTATTATTATTAAAAGTATCTCACAGAAAGATGCAAGAAAGTTTTGTTACAGAAAGCCTGAAACACTTCTGCCACAGGGCTTATTGGTTGTATTGATCCAGCTAGTTCCTACCTAGCTTTAAAATAAACATACATGGCATTTAAAACATATTAAATAAGAACAAGTTTTATAAATACCTATATCACCCAAATGGACAAGGCAATGTTGGCAGATGTAAAAAAGTGATGTTTTTCGAGGCTGGTGAGCTACAGGATAGCTGCTTATCCATTCTAATGAAAAATAAATACCACTTTACATGGTGTCACAGTCAACATACACAAATAATGAATTAAAAGGGCAATCATTATAGTTTACAATTAAAAAAAATCTTTTATTTATTTACAACATGAAATATTTTTTTTAACAATATCGAGAAACTGCTGCATTATTCCATTGCTAGATTTAATCTTAGAGAGGATAAAACACTAATACTTGCTCAAAACTTCAGTAAATCATTCATTTCTGCAACCTACGTTTCTAATTATTTATTTTCATATTTTGGAGAAAACCTTTTTTTTAACTCAAATAAAATCAAGCTGTTTTGATTCCTCTCTAAATGAGAAATCACAAGAAAGGGACTAAGATGGTGAATTCATATCAAAATAAATAGGAATAAAAGTTTCAAAAATGCATCACAAAAATGGGGTAGTGACTTTATATTCCTTAAATATAAGGTCATATATACCTTAATATAAGGTCATTAAATAAAAGGCTGCAGGGAAATTTTTATAATGAAATCTGGAATATTGCTAATGTTAATTGGTTTGAACATTCGAGTTAAATGGCACAACAGCCATAATTGTCTATACTTAGCCCTTAATAACTTTTAAGCCCCTTAATAAATTTTGATCTAATGATTGAATCATCACGTTCTACGGCTTAAACTTAAAGATTCCAGGACATGACTTAAAATATGCTAATTAGTGGAAATAGTATTTTAAGACACAAAATCAGACAAAAAAAAAAAACATATTTTCTATGAAATAAACCCAATTTCCAACAAATTCGGATTTCCCACAACAAAAAATAGGGAGTAGACAAAATCACAATATGGTCACAATAGTTTAGTTATAAGAGCGGTCCAAAGTTTGGACACCTTAAAATTAACTTTACTTTTTGCATATTTCACCATATCTTGAGAACTTTTTAAGCACATTTTTATACACAGTTATAAACTTCGTTTATCCAAATATAATTCCAAGCACAGTATAACTTTTAGTAAATATTTTTTAATCATTTTATATAATAATAGTTGAAAAAAGTTGAATTGTAAGGTATCAATTTTTTTTATGTCATTTTAAAAAGTGCAACTTTAAATATCAAAATACAAAATTAAGAGTGCAAAATCGGGCGATTAAATCCTGAGAAATGAAAATTTAGTAAAAGTGGTATTAGTAAAATTCAAATTCTCTGAAACTTTTCGACCAATTTTGCTCAAATTGTGTATTTTGACATTTAAAATTACATTCCTTAAAATAATGTAAAAAATTGTATACCTAATAATTCAAAATTTTTATTAAATAAAATAATAATAAAGATTTACTGAGAGTAATATTTTGCATGAAATTATCTTTGCATATATGAATTTTACAATTGTGTGAGAAAATTTTTCAATTCAATTACGAAGTTCTCAAGATATGGAGAAATATGCAAAAAGTAAAACTAATCACTTTTCTGTCCAAACTATTGTGACCATATTTTCGAGATTTCGGCTACCCTCTATTTTTCAGAGTCAAAAATATGAATCTGTCACTCATTTATTTATTCAGAGAAAGTATGTATTTGTGCTTGATTTCGTAACTTAAAATATTGCCTGCACTAATTAACTAGCATATTTGAGGTCACGTCCTCAAACCATCAAGATTGAGTCGTAGAATATTAAGATTGGATCATTATATCAAAAGTTACTCAGGCTGGCCATTTATTTCTTTTTGTGCTCAGTACATAATATATACATAGTGTAAATTAGATAATATGTTGATTAATGGCAAAATGATTGATTAATCACTTTCAGAATATTTTCAAACAGAATGCTGCTGTTCTTCAGTTATTCGCCAACATACAACTTCTTCATTTCATAAATATTTAGAACAAAAGAAAACTTAGCAGGATTTAAAAGAAAAATGCAATTATAATACTGAAACAATATTTAGTTTTATACCTTTTGTCAGTCCATAAACAGAGTCTCTAGGGTGACAAGGTAGGTCTATATCATATGCGCAACATAATTTTTGAAGAAGCTGAAAAATTAAAGACATTCATTCTAATTCATTCAAAATTAGAAAATTGGAAACATACTTAGATTCTAAAATGACTCTTTCTTTACAACTCTCAAAAGTCTGTTGATGGAGGCTTCTGTGGAAGAGTCACAGCGCTTCAAAGAGTTTTTATAATTAGTAATGAATTTCAAAGCCTCTAATTAACAATTCATAATTTTAATAATATTTTGGTTGTTTTTATTAAATTATTGAAGTAAAATGCCAATGAAAAAAGAAATAACAGAATCCATCCCCCCCCCCTCTCCCCAAAAAAAACAAACACTGTATTGAACAAATTATGAAAAAGAATTAAATATTTATTACAAAAAATTGTATCCTTTAAAAAAAACAATTTATAGTAAAAAGAAATAATCAATTTCAAGAATCAAAATGTTTCTATGATAACCATTCTCAATGCTTATAACAGATTTAGTTTTTGAAAGCCATAATTCAAACTTTATTTTATTTATTTTCAGCTTATACGCACACACTAAAAATCAGGGATGAGAGTAGTCAGAGTGTAAAAAAAGAGGAAATCTAAGAATATATATATAATTAATCACATCATGAATATGAATAATATGCATGATTTTAAATTGAGAGAATATGAATCCAGATATGTGGCTTTTAAATCCCGTGAATATGAAACTCGAAAGTGGATTTAAAAAATGCGAAAATACAAATCACGATGCGTAATTTTTAGATCACGTAAATACGAATCCCAATGTCTAATTTGTAAATCGCATATAAATATGAAAATCAATGTTTGATATTACAACCGCAAATAAACAAATCACGACATTGGATTTTAAACTTGCGTGAATATGAATCGCTACATAAGATTTTAAAAGATTTGTAAATACAAATCGTGCCATTGGATTTTTAAATCTAGTAAATAATAATTGCAATATATGATATTTAAATCACGTGAGTAAGAATCGCCGTGCGCAGCTTTTAAATCAAGTAAATACGAAAATCTATGTTTGATATTAAAATAATATAATTGAATAAGAATAAAGATAACACATTCTGGACTAGGGATTTCTCAAAGGCTTGTTTGTATTGTTTTTGTTTAGCCATAATAAATACAAATTTACAAGATTAATTGAACGAGCAGATAAACATTTTCACTGCAAATCCACCGCTATTTTCTATCATTATTTTGTTTGCTTTTGAGGCCGGCAAACAGGAAGCAGCGAGATGTCTGAATTACAAAAATACAGAAAATATTATTTTCTGCGTGTATAAGCTAAATAGCTAAAATAAGTAAAAATGCAGAAGGGTTGGCAGCTACGTAGATTGAATTTTCTATTATCTTTTAAAATCGGAAATAGATATAATTATTTTATTTAAACGACTGAATTTCCAGAAAAAGGGAAATATTTATTTTTAAAAAAAACTTTTAGAGAATTGAAGTTTTTGATAAAAAGGCTGAAATTGGAGGGGAAAAAAACGGAAAAATCTCATCCCTGAAAAATAAATGCGAAAATATTTTTATGTGAAAACTCACAAATTTTAAATAAACGGTAATCTCTCTTCCATTCGTGTTTTTCACAGCTGCTAATAAACTTTATTTATAAAAGTCAAAACTCCGTCAAAACAAACTGGATTACTTAGGATTTCATTAGGCTGCTCTTCAATTCTAGGATTACAGAATTAATCTTTTGAAAAAAGATTTGAGAAGAATATGATAATTAAAAGATAATAAAAATAAGTAAAGCTTTACTTGAAGATAGAATCCACTTGCAGTTTCCAACAAAGTAGATAGTTGGCTGCTAATGTAGCTGTGGTTAGACTTCTAAAAGAAGAAGAAAAAAAATGGATGCCAAGCATAAGATTTATTTATTATTTTTTTATAAAATCTAAGAGAATAGATTTTGAACTATAAGCAATAAATATTTTCTTAATACAAAATGAACTTTTAAAAACTTTCACACATCTTTTTGTTTTATCCCAACAACTCCAAATAAAATACGAAATGCAAAATTTGATAATCGGATTGGTGTCACAATCATTTTAATTGCATTTGTGGAAATTCTTTTCAAATTTAACCAATGGTGGGAAGCTTACATTGCTCTGTATGTTTTGCATTAGTGTCCAAAAAGCTCCTCGGGAAGGATGATTAGAATCAACCGTTATGTTAAATTGTTAGCTAAGAATTTTGCTCCCTATTCATTAATGCACACACATAAAACCCTTAATGTAAGAGAATCAGATTGAAATAAAGAATACACACTAAAAAAGAACAAAATAAAAAAATAAAAATTTGAATTAAAGAATCGAAAAAAGACAAACTTCTGATCTGCTTGCAATAAATGATTAAAATGTATTCCCATTTAATTAAATTGCCACATCATAAAATATAAAATGAAAGCATAATAGAAGGGAAAATTAATCAGCTGTTACTAGCGGTGCTGAATTTTTAAAAAAAAATGTAAATAGGAAATTTTCTCAATTAGTTAGTTTTTGCAACTTGAAGCAATATTTCTCATTAAAATATTTATTTCCATTACTTAACAGTAGGTTTAGTTAAAATACTCACAAGGAGTAAAAAAATATGCAAACACATTTTGTGTATTTGAAAAAAATAAAGTAGGGTAAAAGTCATTACTGTCCCTTTTCTCTAATACACATTTCTGAATGTTGTAAGCAATTTACTAGTATCAGAGGCGATTGTGGCACAGAGTGAAAAACCCAGAAAATTTTATGTATGAAAAATCGAATCAATTTATATACCATACATGTTTCATATTTAACATAACTGTTTGAACTAACATTTATAATTAAATTACCTACTAATGGTTATTATGCACATTTAGAGTAACTAATGCAAGAAAAAACTTACTTCTTACAAGAATTGCAATATTGGGTTTTAAAATTGCACAAATATAAATCGCGATGTTGGGAGTTTACAATTGCGTGAGTATGAATTGGGATATCGGATTTTAAAATTTTGTGAATATGAATCGCGATAATGGATTTTTAAATCGCGCAAAAACAAATTACTGTGCATAGTTATTAAATTGTGTAAATGCAAATCGCAATACTGAATTTCAAAAACTCGGAAATGTAAATCTTGATCTAATGTTAAACTTTTAAATTGCGTGAATACAAATCGCAACATGTAGCACTTAAAAATCAGGTTAATACGAAAAATCGATGTTTGAATAAAGAATCCAAATATTAGCAGATTCCGGTGAGGTTCCAAATATTAAAAAAGGCAAAAAACCGCCAAACTAAAATAATCAATTTGGCGAAAAAATCACGTAAGACGTAATTCTTCACGTAATTAGCGAAAGAATGTATGTAAACTTCTCATTAATGGGATTTAGAAAAAGCTTTGAAATTTTGTCGGATTAGAAGTTTTTGATTTGGGGAAGTCCGAAACCAATTGTCTTGATTTACATAGAATTCTGCTATATTTGTGCAAAAAATTGCATGCCTCATTCCTAGTTTTTAGACCTGAAAGAATGATACGAAAAACCTGGAATTCCGGGGTACCGCCAGAATACAATCACCCCTGTACTATATTATGAAAATGTTACAATGCATACATATTCCAATATAGTATCACTGTTTACTTGAATCTGAAAAATCAATATTCGTGAATGTGCACCCAAATTTTATGTAATTATTATCCCAAATACAAAAAGTACTAATAAAATACTACAATGGCTCTAATTGTATAAAATGTAGAAGATAAAAAGAAGAATGAAATTTCTACCCAAGTTAATTGAAATTCTACTGGTCTGAGTGGATGAAAAGTTTTATCAGTCGCATGCACAAGACACATGAAAAATGAAGTTATACACTTAAAAAATGCACCAAGGACAATTTCTACCCATCAAGACAATTTCTAAAGGATAAACAAATTAGATGAAATATTTTAAAATGTAAAACAAGCAATATCTAGAATTATTGTAGAGCGTATTATAAGTATTGTAACATGTGTTTGTTTATAAAATGCAGTCTTACTTAAGGTAATATAAAAATTTAAGTGATACAAGTATGTTTTTGCAATGAAAAAAAAATTCTAATGAAAATTTATACTTCCTTAAAATTCTAGATACAATCTATTTCTCAAAAATATTAAACTTTCTATTAAATACTGTTTAAAATATTTTAGAATATTTATTTATTAACTTTTAATTGATAAAAAAAAAAACAATTTCGTGTACTTTTGAAACATTTAAATCAGGAGATAGTAATTACATTTTTCATAGGAATTTAAAACTGTCACTAAATTTTTATTTATTAAGTTATTTCCTTGTTCGTGGATTTCTGTACCTAACTTACTAATGTAAAAATTCTCAAAATTAAGTAAACTTGAATAATAAGTGAAATTTCTTAATTGTCTTAATCAAAAGTTAATGTTTTAAGAAAATCACCCATATATATACATACATAAAGTTACTTTTCTATGGGCAAAAATTTTTTAAAAGTCTTTTCTATTGGTAATTTTTCACCTCCAGAAAATGCCTCCAGGGTCAGACTGCCCTAGCTATACCACTGATTTATAAGCTTGTAACCCCCCCCCCCCCATTAAGAAACATTTTCAGTAATTTATTATACAGGGTTCATACTAAAAATAAAAAAAAAATTTTACCCTAAATTACAATGTACAAGTCATAAATATTAAATTGAATGAATACCTTGTGCTCCCTCGCCTTTGACTGGCAAGCTGATATAGGATTTCGGAATATGAAACTCCAAAGATCTTGTTCAACTTTCTTGTCAAGGGCATAATCTAGATCGATGAGGAGGAGAGATTCCAACAGGTGGCATAATTCTTGTCGCTTCTGCCAATTGTCTGAACTGGATAGGCTCTCACCTTCACACAAAGAAAATAAAAACTGTTCATAATTATGTTCATAAGAAACCATTCATGAAAATCTAGGTTCTCAACAATTTATAGAAGAAAACTATTTTAAATAATGAGAGCACACTAAAATTAATTATACTGACACGTTTGTTTTATATAAAAAAAACTAATACATATTTAACATTAAATTTTATTAAAGCAATTATTAATTAAGAAATTTATTGAGAAAAAGGATACTAACCAAAAACAGTCAAGATAACTTTACGCTTTCTGCTGAATATAGAAAGATTTTAATACGAGAAAGTTCATGGTTTGTAGTTGTCCTGGTTTTACAGATAAAAATATTTTGGCCTGATTTTTAGCTTTTTGTCCTGATATTCCTGGTTTTTGAGAATGTTCAGAACATCCTCTTTTCTTAAAACACAGATTTTTAAAAAATAGAAATGAAGAATCAAAAAATGTAGTTTTTGATCCAACATCTTTTTATTTATATAATACATACTAATAGAAAGTGCAAAATTTAAAAGTTCTAATTTAGCAGGTGCCATCTACTAATTAGATAAATAATTCAAGTAAATAGTTTTAACCACAGAATTCAAAACAAAAAAAAATCTATACGTATTTTAGAAATTTTCAACTCATTGATGTTTCTTAATTTTAAAATAATTGTAGATATATAGGGGATAAAAGAAGATCAAGAATAAAACTTTTGCACAAGTAAAAAGTTAGCTGTAATTTTACTGTGTTGCTAGAATGATGCTTTATTGGCTGCATACACAAGCAGAATAAAAAAAATTTGTCGTTTAAAAAAACGCCACCAGAGCCAATTTCTACCTATCTGTAAACCATAAACCATTCAAATGAAAAATACAAATTATATTTTAAAATGTAAAACAAATATTTATTATATTTTTTATATATTATGGAGCAAATGGTCTAATTAGGTAAAAAAACGTTTGAAATTTTTAAAAAAATAATGTTTTTCCAGTAAATTGTCTTAATTGATCCAATATCCAAAAACGCATTTTAAAATTTAAAAAAAAAAAAAGCATGAGTTTTGTTTTAAATCATAATGTGTTAGCTTACAAGATGTGGTCATACTTAAGATAATATAAAAATATAAATGATGCAAAGATTTTATTACAATGAAAATGTAAAAAATTTTAAGAAAATTTCCCTTAAAAAAAATATTAGTTAGGACATTTCTTTCTTCTAATTTCCATACAACACCTCCAATAATTCCAATTGCACTAAATTTTACATACTGCCATAAAGACAATTTTTATTATAAAATGTTTTGGAAGCAATTAGCAAATTCAGCTTTTCATAACTTAATATTTTGTATTATTCACTTAAGAATTCTGTAATGTTATGTCGAAGGATCCTCTGACATTCTTATGAAATTCAAATTATTTCTATTTGACACGGCAAACAATTTCACCTTATTAGCTTTTATACTCTTTGATTTAATAAAACTTATACCTTTTTTTAAAAAATAAAAGTTATTTTTAAAGAGATATAAGATGTTTAAGATTTTTTTCCCCATAAAATTCGAAAATCACCTTCAGTTTCTCAAAAATTAAAACTTGACTTAGAATGAAGCTGAAGCAGTCAAAGATCAATTATACCCATTTATATTCATCAATTTTTCAAAATCTACGGAAAAATATGTTTTTTAACAACTAAATTAATAATATTTAGCTGCATAGTTGTATTATTAATTAATAATATTTAGTTAATTAAAATTGAAAGATGATACATTGAATTCAGTTCCATGCAGAAACCTATTCTTATGTTAGGGCCACTTTAATAAGAAACGGCTAAATAAACATTAAAACATAAATTCATTGATCAGTAAAAATTTTTAATAAAATAACTATGATTAAAAGTAGGCCATATCAGAAATGTTAAACATTAATTATTTTTTAAAAAAATGTTTGTTTAAAAAAAAAAAAAAACATTTTTTTTTTAACGTTTAATAAACTTTTTTAAATGAAACTTTAATATGGGGGTCATTCAAAAATACTTGATAGAGTGTCCCAGAAAATAAAATTAAAACATTTTATAAAAAAATATTAAGAGGTCCCTCAGGGTCACACAAATTACAATGATACATGCGAAATTTTAAGTCTCTAATTTTTATCAAAAATATAAGTTATAATTAATTAAACACTATGCGTTCATTATTAATAATAAAATATGCATCAATAAAATATCATCGTTTGCATAGTGAAATTGAGCAACAAAAAAAAGAGTTTAATGTCTCGAAATCGGTAGTAGATTGTGATAGAAAGTTACTACCTGGTTTATCATTAAATGAAACAAAGTAGGTGGATCGTTTACCAGTGTTAGTTTTCTCTCTGCAAGATAGTAACACAGAATTTCTTGGAATTCTTAAACTATTATCAAGTACGTAGAAATCAGCAGATAATGTGGTTTTTGAACAATTACAGTCATGAAAAAGTAATTTGTAGATTTTTAGTATGTGCTTAGGCACAACTTCCTCAAATACTAGAAAAATTCTAATAAACATGAATTCTACTTGAAAATAAATTAACAAGAAACCTTTTGAGGTTCGCTTTAATTTTAGACACTATATGTTTGAAGTGTTACTTTCAAATGCATTTAATGTCTGTCTTTTAATGTTCAGTGGACCTGAAATTTTTATGTTTAAAAGATTGAGAAAATTGAGATAGAACTAAACAATCACAAACCAAAATTTAAAAAAAAAAAAAAAAAAAAAAACTTGATTGCAACATCCAATTCTTTGAAAATTTTCATTACTAATCAACTTCGGATAACTAAACACTTCCCTAGAGATGATTTTAGACAATTTTAATATCTTTCTGTTTGTATGATTGGAATAGTTGTAAGCAATTTAATTCGAAAAGCAGGTGCTCTCCATACGGCTTGTTGGATGGCAAAAGACATTTATTTAATCATTAAAAATTGTACTACTGTTTGACGTAAATGAATCTGTAATATAATTAACACCTCAACAATATAAAAGGGCTTAAAATATTCAATCGGCTTGTAGCATGCGTATACTTTCAATCATGGTACACATGTCAGTCTATTTTAGATGAATTTGTAAATGATATGTGCCTAGTGCATTTCATCGATAGGCTCTTTTTTCGGCACCACTTCATCAAGCGATCATTTAATCGACAAGATAATTTCATCAACAAGTTCGTTTAATCGACAGTGTCATTTCGTCGACAAGGTCATTTTGTCAGTAGGGTTGTTTCGTTGACAAGGTTTTTATGTCATTTACATTTCTTCACAATTTAGTATATTTTTATGCGTCTAAATTTTCTAAACTTTAGCAAAAGCAAACTTTTTCCCTATGTTGCAATCGTCAAAAAAGAATTTCTTTCCTTTAATTTGAAATCGCTTACTCCTTTTATTGTACAGTTGTACTTATAATACTATAAGATTTCACTTGACGACCACACTGTCACAAATTATCATTATCTTCATACCTAGGTACACACACCTGCATGTTCTTGACTGCATTATTTTTAAATATTAAGTAAATACAAATTTAAAAGCTTCATACAGATCACAAAACTACAAAGTTAAAAGAAAAAAATAATTTTCAAAATAACTAACTTATACAATAAAATTAAGATACATTTTCGAGTATATAGATTTAGCATCATTTTTGAAAATCACTTCTTTTTATGGGAATTTCTACCCAAGTTTTGCATCTATTGGAATACCCAGAAAGCATAAACGTCCAAAAATATATCAGTGAAAGTAAAACTATAAATGTTCTTATGGTGCGTTTTTAGAAACTAAGATCCACATTCGTGGATCAAGGTAATGAAGAGGTTAAGGGGAACCTTTAATAAAAAAATTCGCGCTGAAATTTTACACATTATACATACACCAAGGGAAACTTTTTAGGGAGTGCGAATCAAAATATTTAAAAAAAATATTTTTTTTTTGCTAGGGGAACACCTGAGCGGTGAGCTAAAAAAAAAGTTGGGAAACAATGATGTAGAATAGTGATTACCAACTGGCAGCCTGAGAAACTTTTTTTTGTGGCCTGCTAACTAAAATATATTAGCTGTCATTTTTTTGATGGCAATTTTAGCAAAAAATCTATATGGATTTAAAATACTTTTCTCTTTAAAAAAAAAAACACCAATTGCTTCGTTTCTGTGAAATTCAACTTACCAACGGTTCAAAAAAATTATGTCTCAGGTTTTGCATCTAAGAAAATATTTATTCAAATACAAAAACAATCGTGTATTTGCTCTTTTTTATTTATTTATTTATTTTTATTTTGTGAATATAATTCAGCATGTGCGTATCAGAAATTTTCTCGAAGAAATTCTCCGATTTAACTTTTTGAAACCACTCATTTTGGACGAAATTATTTACATTTGTAAATTTCAAATTTAAAATGTAAATATCTATTCTCCGGTGGTTGCAGCAGACAAACCTCAATTCTCTCACTGAACATTTTGTGTGCTACTATGTAAGTTTTAATACCATTCTTTTTAAAGTTTTATAACTTAACAATTAGATATCCGTTGCACATTAATTGTTTAATACATAGGTGCACATTGAAGTTATTGTAGCCAGAATTTTTTAATATGTAATTAAATATTTTTAAAAATCTAGTTCTTATTTTAATTTGCAATTCAATACTTCCGTTTTGTACAACTTGATAAAAATCTGACCGTAATATTTAATGTTCCTTCAAACATATCTTATCACTATTATCCACATTTAGTATCTTTTATTATTTATTGTTTCAGTTTGAATATCAAATAATAATTTACATATATTCCCTGGCGCATCTAGAAAAAACCTTTCATAATAAATATTTTAAAATATCAATGAAATCAGAGTTTTTTAAAAAAAAATCATACCCTTAAGAATGTATTAATAAATTCTGTTATAAAATATTTGGTATAAAACAATGATTTTTAAAAAAAATTGTTTTCAATCAGATAATTAAAATATTAATTAATGAGATAACTAAAATATTTTTTAAAAAATATAAAATAATTTAAATCATTTTTACTCTCACTTTAGGGGTATGTGGAAAATCCTTTAGTCGATCATGAAAATTACTGAAACAATTTTTGTATAAAAAATGAATAAGGTATCATTTTTGGATGATTGAAATTCTACACACATTAACTAATGATGTTAAAATCTATAAATCCAGACAGCCATTCTCTATTGTACCATTTATCCGACCTCAACTATCAAAGTTAAAATATTGTTATTTTGCATTCACAGCCTATAATCTAGATCAATTTCTTTCCTTTAAATCAGCAAATGCATTTTAAAATTTGTATGAAACATAATTTCACTTTATTTTAATCACTTTCTCTATGCATCGTGAAAAGCAAAGGAAATTAATTGAATATTTTCTTTCAGTTCTTTAGTGTTTGGTGAGTCAGAATTCAATTAGGATCCCTTCTGTGTGTAGAATAGTTAAAAATGCACTAGTTAGAGCAGTGTTTCCCAAACTTATGACTTTTGTGTACCCTTTCTAAATTGTTCGTAACGCTGAGTACCCCTAATAAAAAAATGAATGAATTTTTTACTATGAAAAATCGCACAAAAAGTAAAAATCACAACTGGCTGCTGACACCACTAATTATTAACTGTTAACTCTGCAAAAAATATCCAATAGAAAAATACGTAATCATAAATTTTCATGGCTAGCTTTGTTTTTAAATAAAATTTTTTGTAATTTTCGTTTGTTGCAAGATATTTCGCATAAGAACGCGTACCCCTGCTAAACTGTTCCCGTACCCCTGGGGGTACGCGTACCACACTTTGGGAAACACTGAGTTAGAGTATTTGAAGGGAGGGAAAGTGAATCAACAATAGTGCTAAAATGTGCAACAGCTGACAGTACAACATTCTTAAACAGGGTGCATAGCCAAATTTTTCAACAAAAAATAAGCACCTTTTAAGTACTTTTTTAACACTAAAAAAATATTTTTAAGCACTTTAAAAAATATTATAATTGGGATATGCGTACTAATAATTTTCTTCCCTTCATAATGTTGGAAGTTCTTCAGATATATATATATGATAACAAAAGGCAAAATTATTTTCTAAATTACATGATCATGAAAAAATAACTACAGTGATCTCTCACTTATGCACCACCTCTTTTATGCACCTTTTTCATTTATACGCCGATTTTTATAGGTCCCAGTACATTAGATAGGAAAATAATGATTAACATCCTTCGTTTATGCATCGCTCTAAAAATAAATTTTTCAATTATGCGCCAAAATTTTAGGATAGCATTTTAATTTTTTAATCCTTTAAATATTTTTCCCTTTAAAAAAATTTTTTTTAAATTAAAAATGAAGCAAATGAGTAATCCTTGTTACAGAAAAAAAAGAAATATATGTTGTTAGATCCTATTGAATTTTCTTCCCCCTGTGACCTTTTCATTTTTGCTGTTTCTGGAAAGACATTCTTTCTAAAATTTTGAATAGGGTGTCTTATCTGTTACACCAACAACAATGAAAGCCCATTCATCTTTTAGAAAATGACCATTCCTCTTGTCCAGAGGTTAGTTTTACTCCCATGCTGTTTTCTAGAAAAAGAAGACACCTGGAATACGAAAGATGAAAGAGACCGCGATCACTTACTTGCAGTCAGAAGGACATTATGAGTACATAAAAGGAGGTGATCTGTTTAGTGAGGGAAATACTTGAACAACTTATTGTGCAGCATATTAGGATGTCAAGTACTTTTCTTAGAAATTTACCATGTGATGTTTCACCCCTCCCATAAAACTCAAATTTTTTGTGAAAAACTGTTCATATATATCTAACTAAAACTTGTGAATGATGAGAACGTGGTGGATGATACTGACGAGATGATAAAGTTCCTCCAAATCACACAGCAGTATTGAAAGCTTTTGACACTATTCCTGACTATTTAAAATTTAATTTTGATTCTGAAACTCCCCCTTATCCCATTGATATGAACTGGAAAAAACAGTTTTTGAATAACGTTGGCAAAAACAAATACAAACATGTATTAAGAATATTTTGTAAGAAAATAAATTGTCTTAAGGTATGTTAAATTTTTTCTTTATATAATTATAGTAAATACCAAAACAGTATAAATACTAACATTAAATCTTTAGAAACATATTTATTCATATTGTCACTGCAATTTACGTTGCGTTTTAGAATTTTGAAGTTTTTCACTTATGCGCTTTTTTCTCTTGGCCCCTTACACCGTTGCATAAGTGGGAGTTCACTGTAGTTTCTAACAAAATAAATTTTTCGTGATTATATTAGCCACCATAAAAACAATTTATGCACAATTGTAAATATATTCAATATAGAGTGAATCATTAATTTTTTTCAATTAATAATTACTTAACACAATTGTGTAAAAAAAATTATTCAAAATTATAAATAATTAATTTAACTATTATTTAAAAAGATTATCTCTCTTGCAAAATGCAGCAAAGTTGCTCATGATAATGCATGAATCCTTCCCACCGAATCCAGCTCAGTACTCGAACCCTCAAGTACTTCATAAAATGATTGGAGCTTTCATGTGCTACAGACCAATGGTATGTCGAAATAGATTCTGATTGAATGAATTATGAAAACGTTGAATAGAACAATGTGAAAACCACGCGTTTTGCGTAATTTGAGGTGAAAATTGATATGGTAAAGAAACAAAATCTCATTTTGGAACATCAAGCACTTTTCAAAAACACCCAATGAAAAAAAGCACCTTTAAGCACTTTTTAAAAACGCTATGCACCCTGTTAGAGAGTCATAAAAATCACCTTAACTATTAAAATATTTAAAAACTATTGAAACATTAATTATATTTTAAAACAAGTTAGTTTGAATTAAGTAAAAAATAAAAATAAAAAGTAGTCATAATCATTCCAATTGACCCTAAGTAGGACAATCAACAAACTGCAATACTATTTTTTAATATTATTACAAAATAATATATTTCTTTCTTTTATTTCAAAGCTTTCAGTGCTTAAAAATGTCACTTCAAGATTGTGATTGCTTTTTGAGTTGCAAAACATGAAAAATATTGTGCACTTTGGATCTTTTACAGGTTTTTGTCTCACAAATTTAGACTTATCCTAACTGAAGAAGTAACTTGATAATAGTAATTCTATTATTAACATCTACATTAATACTTACCCAGTAAAGAAGCTTTGAGTGTCTCAGCTTCTCTGAAAAAAAGGAAGAACCTCTTAAAAGACGTAAAATTTAAATATGAACAAAATAAAATAATAATAATTAAAATCATTGAAAGCAAAACAAGATAATTTACCTACTATCGAAACAAAATAATATTTTATTTACAATTAAGTGCATTTTAAAAATTATTTAACGTTATACAGAGCATTTACTTGGAATTCTTTCACAAGCCTCATCATATTGAGTGATAAATAACTAAAAAATTATATAAATAGAGGAAAAGTATTAAAAGAATATCAAAAAAATCATATTATCATATTTTGTATTACACAGGCTAATGGGGAAGGGAAAAAAAGGTGAATAAAGCACAAATGAAAATACACAGTATAGTTTTGTTTCGATAAACAAGAACTTTTCTTTAGGTCTAAACACCAAATGATAGTAGGAAAGTAAAAAGTCCATGTACGAAATGGTTAAACCAATTAGGAAACAGGGAAAAGTGTGAACAATAATAAAAAATGGGAGATAACAAATTGGTTGAGGGGATTTGGTGGGAACCCCAGGCTGCAAAAGATTAGATTTCCGAACACTGGGAAACAAGAAAGAACATTAACTAAATTCGAATTTTTCACTAAGTGGAATGATTCCAGAAATAAAGGTTGGTAGATGAATAGCAGGGTTAATGATTTTTTCAGAAGAAAACTCAAACATGTGATTAGAATTCCAACTACGCACGGTGAAGGAAGATCATCCTTATTTTGGCCTTGTTCTATAAATTAAAATTTGAGAGTATGTTTAGTTAGTAGTCAAGGCCACATTAATATGAAATTTGATAAATAACCTAGCTATTAATATAAGTAATAGGGTATTTAAGGTTGGTGAAATTAGGTTTATTTACAGGGAAGAAAAATGCTTTAAACTCCAATTTATTCAAAATCTTAGTAATTTAGGAACTGGTTTTCAGTAAAGAAGATAAAGCAATCAAATTGTTAAAGTTCAAATTGAAGAGTTTACTCCATAAAAGGATAAATTTTCTATGCCTTTAATCAATAATATTAAAAGGAAAACCACAATCTATAATAGTAGCTCAATGTAAAGAAACTCTTCCTTGAGTGGATAACAATTAGAACAATATTTAGAAGAAACAAGTGTGTAAGGCAGAGCTATCTTTAGAATAGGGAAATAGATTAAAAAGATGTGAGGGGGAGTGAAGCCGTAAATAGAATACGATAAAAAGTAGTGAGAAATTTTTCGTAATTACGAGCAATGAGAACATTTTAGAAAGGCAAAAACTTAGTATTTTCTTGTTCAAATGTGAATTGTATGCAAGAATCTGTAGATTTCATAATATTGAGAACATGATCAATGTTAGCACTGTTTATCAATGTAAAACAACTGTCGTCCTATTGTTATATATATTATAACTTGTAGTACCCCCTGGGCAACATCCACCTGGTTCCTTTTTTCAAAAATTTACAAATTTAAAATCTATTTGGTACCGGGGCGATTGTAATTAGCACAACAGATCACGATACAGAAATCTCCCCGTATGAGGTATAAGCCTTTGAGTTGGTCCCTTTCTTTGTTTTTGCTCTTAGTTTCTCACGAGCTGCTGCCAGGAATTTGCCAAGACTTGGCGATTATGTTGCCACAGATCATGATATGCAAATCTCCCCTCGAACCTCTCTCTATTTTTTTTTAAATTTGCAAATTTAAAATCCGTTTGGCGCATTGGCAATTGTACAAGGCACAACAACTCACGATATCCAAACATCTCCCAATTCATAAACAGGCACACCACAGCTGTCTCTATATATCCAAATTAGAAAACATTAAATAAATAATGTGAATAGCTTTTTGCTGGAATATCAATGGGGCTTTTAGTAAGTAGTTAAAAACGCTCAAACGGGTAAATGGAGAAAAAGTTTTGACCTCTTATTTTGGAAAATATAAATAAAAATAATGTCAATAGCAACATATGTTGACGTTAGATAGTTAGGTGACATTTAAGATAAAGAAAAAACTTCCCTCAATAAATGACTAATTGAACTTTAAAATTCATTATGATACCAACAGAATGCAAAATATGCGATAATTTTAAAAAAAAATTTATTTTTAAGAAAGTAAACATACTTAAAAATTTGTGAAGGTGAGGCCTTCATTTCTTCCCTTAGGGTTTCCAGTTTTTTTAAGGGACAAAATAATGTAATATTTTCAGGAACACCATAGAATAGCGTTATACAGTAGCTTTATATCCGATAATAAATATTTAGATATATTTCATAACCAATGAAAGAATGATTTAATATTCCTATTATCACATCACATCACATCACTGCTCATCAAAACATTAAATTTCATTAAACAAAACAATAGGACGATGCCATTAAAACCCACTAAATTGCATATTATTTTTTAAATGAACAAATTTAACAAATATTTAATATAAATTAGTTTAATCTGTAATTTTTTAATTCTTTTATGGAATAGTACTGAAAACTTAAGATATTTTGTTTATTTTCAAATTTCTGAAATTCGGATAGTATAATCGATTATATAACTGTAATCAATATAGTTTAATTTCAAATAAAGCCAAAAGCTAAAATTTCACACTTTGCTAAATGCTTTGAAATCCATAATCCGTCCTCAATTTAACTCAATAATTTACGTAAAATTTATGTGTGACTAGATTTTTATGTAAGTTGTATTTTTTCTCATTAAAAAAAAACAACATTTGTTTTCATAGTGCTTTTCATTAATTCAAATTTTAGTAAATTCTTTGTTTTATTTCTTGCAGTTTATTAATAGATAATCTATCTCGCATTTTTAGTTCTCATTATGTCATCCCTAACGTTTCAACAGAAGCCTTTCTTTCCATCTCCACCTGATAAAGGAAGCTTCCCATTAGATCACGATGGTATGCATTAGATTTATTTATTTATATTGTCTTTTTATGTAGGTAATTTACGAAATTTTTTAAGATTAACATAAGCTGCATTCAACATAAATTCAGAAGAATCGAATGATTCTTTTTTCGTTGACTTAACCTTTCATGAGCAACAATATAGAATGTATTAAGTGGTTTGGTGGCTATATCATCTTTTATTAGTTATTGCAATTGGTTGATGTGGAATAATGGAGAATGTGATGTAAAAGTAATTTAAAAAACTTTTATTTCATTTTTTTATCTACAAATGCACCTTTAAAATGTTCAGTTTCTAATAATTTTCAGAGGGATAGTAGTTGATTGTAGTTGGGCCAACTACAGTCACCAAGTTGCCAAATAGATTTTAAACTTAAAAATTTTAAAAAAAAAAAAAAAAACATGTAGCTGTGGTTGCGAGTTATACCTTTCGTGTTGGTCCCTTTCTGTGGTGTTTTTTTTTTTTTTTTAGTTTCTCGCAGGCCGCTGACCGGAAGTTTCCAAGACTTGACGATTATTCTGCCACAGATCACGATACGGAAATCTCCCATATTTTCAGTATAAATTGTATAAAAAATCATTTAAGCTGTCTATCGAAAAATATTTTTTCTAATTTTCTTTTTTTTAATGTGCGCTCGGAGATTTTCTCTTAGCATGCCTTTAATTATTATTTATAAAGTGCAAATTTTCTCTTATTTAGATAATGAGTGAAAATTACTTTTTGAAATATATACATAAAATAGTATATGGTAGTAACTTAAAAATTGTTGAACAAATTTAGTTATTACATGATATTACATATTTTGATAAATTTTCAGGGTGTTAAGTGAATGCCCTTTTACGTGAGGAAGCACATTCTCTTTTTTTATTCTTAGGAAGAACTCTGTAACTGTACTAAATATTAATAGTAATTTAGTTAAACCCTTGCATTGATTGAAAAAATTATTAACTCATATATATATATTTTAATTATAATTAGTAGTTCATTAATAAGTGAACAAATTATTCATTAATGAAATTAACATTAGTTCACTAATATTGAAAATATTTATGTACGTATAAATAGGAGTACAGAAAATTCTCAGAGCCTAAAAATCCCAATGAAAAAAAATATTTTTAGAAAATAAAGTTTATGTAAGAAAAAAATTCATTTGATTTTATATGTGTTCGTTTGACTTGAATAAACGAGCATATGTGTCATAAAATAATAGAAATCAAAATAGTAATAATTTATTCAAGAAAATTTAAAGTCTCACTTATTAACTAAAAGGAATTCTAACTAACTTCTTTTTTAACAAGAAGAAGTTTTGCAAACCAAAATATTTTGTAGGAATTTTTTTAGACCAAAAACTTCCCCATGGCTGTCTGAATTTCCTCCAAAGCCTTGTTCACACAGTTAGACATATTCTGCTCATCTCAATATAATCAATAACAACAAATATTAAGAACCATAAAAAAAAATTATCATTGTGATCAGACAATTATTTTCAAAAACTTTGGTTTCATTTAATCTAAAAAGTCTGCCTAAATCATAACATAAGAGAATTAAAATCAATGCTTATGTTGATAATAATTAACAACTCATAGTTATTACCAGTAATAGAAGCCGAATTGTTAAAATATGGGTTTTAAAATATTAAGATTGCCATTAGAAAAGCCAATCAATAGTTTCAATGATTTTTGCAGCATTTTTAAAAGTTGATATATAATATAAATGATAATTATAGAAGTATATAATATAAGTATTGTGCATGATTTAGTATCTAATAAAATGACTCCAATGTCAAAAAAGAAACTTGCCTCAGGGTTTTGACAGTTTTTAATGGATTTTGACAGTTCTTGACACTTTTCAGCAGGTTTTTGTTGTGTCATGCCAAAAACCAGTTTTAGACACCGAAAACGCAACCCATGTTAACTATCTTGATTCAATAAAATATTTTTTAAGCATATACATTACGGTTTTTAGGAAATAATCAATATTTGGCTCTGAATGATCTGAAATAATATTTTTAACTAGAGAATATTAGAAATAGTTTTTACACACATTTAAGTTCTCAAAAACTTGCACACGGCTTGCAAATTTATGTCCTAGAAGACAAATTGAAAAGTGATGTGAGAAAAATTTAAACTAGATTACTTTATACTGAACCACAAGTTTTGTACTAGTATACTAATTTTATTTAGGCAAGTCAATTTCGTGGTTTTTTCAACAACTTTTGTTTTGAGAAATGATCATTTTGTTTTTTTATTATCGTGAAGCATTTTAATGGAACATTTCTGATAGACTTAACTTTTTACTGTCATTTTTTTCCTGTTCAGTAATCAGGTAACATAAAAAACTGTTATTTTTAATGCTTAAGTTACATTTTAAGAACTAAGAACAATTTTTTTCCTGTTTATTAACTTTTCTTTTTATCAGCATTTTTATAATGATGCTTCATTTTTGTTTAACGAGTGTTTATAATGAACGTTGTTCTTTTATTGTCATTTTTTTTCTCCTTAAAATACAGCAATGTGAAAAAGTAAAATTGAGATTTTTAGTGTTAGATTTAATGTTTAAAAATTAAGAATAAAAAAAGATTAAAAATTAAGAATGATTTTGTTTTGGTTTCCATCTAGCTTTTTCTTCTTAAAAAACACTTTAGTTTTTATTGATATTTTTATTATTGCACTACAATCAAGAGGGTTTCTATTAGAATTAATTCTTTTTTCATCACCTTTTCTAAAAAACTGATCAGTAATTGGAAAACTGAAATATTCAGATTTAAAATTTTCTTTCAAGAAATAAAATCGATTATAATTTTTTCTGTTTTGCTTTTGTACATAATCTTTTTTTTTTTTTTTTGATAGCGTCTCATTTCTAAAAGTGTTAGGTACTTAGTTTCTCTTATAACACAAGGTGTTAAACCTAAGAATGGTTAAAAATGTCGCCATTAAATCTGGGCTTGTCATAAACAAGTTTTTTCTGTATGGAATGATAAAATAATTTTTAGTATTAAAGGTTTAAAAGAATTTGTTCCTAAAATTCAAATGTGATTTTTTTTGATAAAATATTAACAGTTTAAATTTAGTAAAAATTAAGCTTCATTTTGTTTTAATTGATATTGTCATTTCAGTTAGTGATAATGTGCAATTGATGTGTGATGTCTGAATTTTTAGTTGCTCTTAAATAAAAATGTTTGTTTATTTTATATTCACTCATTTTTAGGAGAGTGTAAAAGGCAGATGCTGAAGTACTTATTGTGTTTAAATCGTCAGAACAATTCCAATGAAGAATGTCGGCATCTTGCTAAAGATTATCTGCAATGCAGAATGGAAAAGTAATTTTTTTTTATCTCCTTCAAACATGAGCAAAAATTAAACTTATCTAAGTTTAATTTTACAATTGACTCTTCTTTTTTAACAATTTTGAAGGGACTGAGAAAAATGAATCTTAAATAAAGTTCATCTTTAAATAGAATTTGTAGAAAATAAAACTTTTCCCTTCTCATTTCGACAGGCTTAAAATTATCACTTTATTTTGTAATAAATTAGCATGTTTAGAAAAATATATAAGTTTTTGAATGTTATTTTTCATTGAACAAAGAATATTAGAACAAAAATAAAATAGATTAACAAAAAAAGCATAAGAATTAAGTAAGTTTCTTTTTTAAAAATTTTTTTACATATTAAAATAGTATTGAGAGTATTCTGTATTAAGAGGAAGCAGTGACTTATATTTTGTCTATGCATGGTTCACGCTGAACATTCATCAACCTGCCAAATAGGATAAAATCATCAATTTGGCGAGAAAATCATGTTTTGGCAAATGGTTTTTGTTTTTCTATCAAACCCTCAACCCTGAAAAAATTGTGAAAAAAAATCAAAAGGAATTTTTTGGGATCAAATTTTGTAATTTTTATTCAATTACAGTAATTTCCATTAGATACGTTACATAACCAATTAGAATTAGTATTACAATAAGTTCAGATAAGCAACAAGAGAGATAACGTAAGCATGAGAGAAACTACTGTAAAATACAGATTAATATGTTTGTTGCCGGATCTCGTGATATCGCATAACAAAATTCTTTTCTACAGTTCCTGCCACTAAAGCAGATTAAATAATATCAAGGTGCATGTTACCATCCAACTAGTTTTGCAGAAAGTATATTTTCTTGTGACAGTAGCATATCCATTACGTGACAACAACATAATGTTGCTTCAGGTTTATCCTTATATTACTGCCCTCTAGTCTAAGAAGTAATCTAAATTGAACCCCAACATATTTCTATTTCTTTCTCATCCATTGCTCATTAACTTCTCCCCAACTCCAGATTGACTCTTGATTTGAATTTGGATTTTATAAAATAATTTACTTTATAATAAATTTGAATTTCGATTTGAAGTTTTTATGAAAAAAAATCAATCATACAATTTTTTTAAGTTTTGTCTTTGGCTAAGAATTGTGAAAATTGGCTTATACTTTTGATCTTTGGCTAATTTACTGACTAATAATTTAAATTCCTTAGTGCAGGCCTTGTCACTTTCTCCTTCATCATTTTCATTGATAATTCTTCATAAATTTCATATACTTCTCTTAAATCATTTCAAATATTTTCACATGAGATGAAGAAATCCTCTTAATAGAAAATTTCAATCGTCTTTCTCGACCCCATTACAACTATTTTGTTTCCTCTGACAGAAAATTAAAAAAAAATATATATATAGACATGTATATATATTTTTTTGCACATTAAAAAATGTCATCGCTATAGAGAGACATCCTTATATAGTGTTCTCACTAAGCGTTTTTAGAAGAGTGGCCCGCCCTTTGATGCACCCTCTTTGACCTTTTAGTAAAAATAAACTGCCATCTCTTAAGAACATGGCCTTTTTATTCATATTCTGTTTTTAAAAAAATTAATTCGCTATTTAAATAATAATTATACACTCGTGAAATTATCTGTGTTTATATCTGATTACTATTACAGATATATATTTTGTCAGGATTATTCTCAAATGGTTAAATTTGTATAGTTTTGTTCGGGGGGGGGGGGGGGGGGATTTATATTGATGAATTTCTTACGTGATTTTAAAACTATTTTTAAATACCTTTCTTTTTTTTTAAAAAAAAGGCATCTTTAAATATTTATTTTGTGATAATTTTCAGTTTTTGAAAAAAATTGTGCACAGTGATTGTTTTTTAGCATGCCTTTAAAAAAAGTTTTTTTTTTTTAACTACCAATTTTTCTCTTGTTTTAGGTAATAAATCAGAATTACTTTTTGAAATATACACATAAAATAGTATAAGAGGTTAATTTAGAAATTATTGAGGATCGAATTCAGTTATTATATATTATTACACATTTTGACAAATTTTTACGGTGTTAAGTAAGTGCCCTTTCAAGACTCAAAATGCCCTTTTCTGTGAGGAAGTGTCCTGCTCTTTTTACTCCTCCAGAGAACTCTGTCCTTGTATAGAGACTTTTCTACTATGAAGGAGGGGAACATATCGTCTTTCAATAGAAACTGTCATTATGTAGTTAATGAGATTCTAAACTGTATTTAAGTTTATAATATTTATATATATAGTAAAAGAAAAGGAGCCACATCTCACTATAGCCTATATCACTGCATTCCTATGCTGCTTTCCGATTGTGTTAGCTATTAATATGTATAGCTAACACATTTAAGCAGTTAAAAGCAGACCTAAATTAACAATTTTACTATATACCAAAAAATGGGCGAGTTCCCTGACTTGGAGTTTTGAAAATGTGCTCTTAATTGTTCTGCTATTTGTAAATAGCGAAAAAAGTTTTAACCTTTAGAGAGTTATAAACAAAAAAATTTGTGTTGAAAAAATGTTTTTATTTTAATACAAAATATTTTCCAATGCTGCTCCAACTTTACATCAAGATAAAATTTCATGTACATTTAGAAATTGATAATCTGATGGGTGTGTGTTATGTAAGGCAATCTATGTACAAAATATACTTTCTAAAAATTGTGAATCAAATTTTATTATTCTTTAAAATTTTTATCCTAAAGCTCTAATATTTAAGAAGAAAAAAAACTGCAAAATTGTTGTAATCAACTCAGTCAGCAGCAGTGAGACATTTCAAACTGTTTTGTCACCAAAACAATAATTGGTTACATTACATTTGATCTATAAAAGCAATTATTGGGTTAAGATAATTTTATTGGAAATTGAGTGTCAAAATGTGTTTGATCGTTTATCGATATGCATACAATGTTTTTCCAGTTTGAGCTATATGTTATTTCAATCAAAATGAAATGAAAAGTATAAAATATTTGAACTATAATTTCATATAGAATTTTATAAAATGAAGTGGATAATGATTGTTACTTAGCAAATGGAAGAGACACTTGTGATCATTTTTACTATTTTTTAATTATGTTAATCTAAATATTACTTTAAAATAGATATTTTTCTTATTATTTGTGTTCTGAAATAACGAGTTTCAATTTTATCCATTTATCATAATATCCATGTAAAATTGTTAAAAAAATATCTGATCATGTGAGCCTATTCATTATTCTAAAATATTTTCTACAATTCTTTTCTTTCAAAATTCAGTTTTCTATACCCATTATCAAATATTAGTGATTTGGTTAAATTCATCAAATGTTCTTGCATATTATCAGCATTATGGATCGAGAATTACGGAGTATAGTATGTTTCTCTTCTGTGTAAATAACATATGCATATTCTTTTAATTTTGATCATGTGTGTACATTTATTTGTACTAGACATTTCTTATTCTAAAACGACATTTTAATTGCGTCCGCTTGGGAACTAACGCAAGGTTTGCACTAATCATCAGATTAAAAAAAAATTTGTTGTGTTTGAACCTTATTTCTTTACTAAACTAAAGATAAAAGTAACTGTCAGAATTTTTTTTTAATTGCTAATGCTTGTATAACTGGTATGGTTAACAAGAATTTCATTTGATTTTTATTTCAGAAATTTAATGGCTCATGAAGAGTGGGAAAAGCTGGGTTTTCCAGAAAAAGAGACAAAGTAGTGATTGTGATGAACATTGCAAAATTGTTTCTATTTTTAAATATGTAAATAGAGCTAATTGTCTAATTTATAGTGAAAAAAATTTTTTTTCCTTAATTTTTTGGAAAAAGGATTTCAGCAGCATAAACCTATTGACCCTTCAAGAGTTGAGTTTCAGGACAAAATTATATCTAAATGATTTTCAGCTCGTAATTTCAGATGTATGGAATTCGTTGTTTGTAATACGAGGGATATTTTTTAAATAAGGGCTGTTTGGAAATAAAAACCAAATGAAAGAAAATTTTTATGAAGCAAATTTATTTTTTGATTCAACATACATTTCTCTTTTTTTCAAAATAGTTGTCAACTTTGCTTAAACACTTACACCAACTAGATTTAGAATACCCTCTTCATAGTAACTTGCCGCCTGCTCCGATATCCAAGAGGTTACGACCGTTTTCACGTCTTCGTAATCATTGTACTAGTTGCCGGCAAAACGATATTTAGAACATCGGGTAAGGTTAAAATCACTTAGCGCAAGGTCTGGGCTGATGAGGGGTGATCCAAAACTTCCCAGCCGAAAGAGCCAATAAAGCTCGGGACTGAGCTGTGGAGAGTCATGGAGTAGCGAAATTTTCTGTCAGCGTGCCAGTAGGAAGCTTCAGAAATCTGTCAGTGAATGTATGTAGCAGACAGGTTTTTTGCCGACTAAAAACGCATCACTGACCGTACCTCGTATTGGCGGGTGATTTGTTAAATTTGAACATAAAGACGCAGAACAACTGACTGCACAGGGTACATACACAGCGGAGCATAGTTGTTCCCAAGAAATGCCGAGACACTCCGCAAGTACTCGTTGTGACGCAAGCGTCATTTATTAATGTACACAAGAAAATGGACCTTAATTTTTAAAAATAAACAGCCCTCGTACCACTTAACTGAAGTTGGAATCTGTTGAAAATAGCATTTAATTGGACAAAAAACTATCATTTGTATTTTTTTCTTTTGTATAACATTTAACAAATAGCATTAGTATTAGTTTATAAAATGTGTTCTATAATGTGTAATATAAAATGTATTTAAAATAAAGTTCTTAAAATAGAATTGTCAGTATTTTTCCTTGGTGCCAGTTTTTGACCAATCAGTTGCTTTAAAAAAATCTATTTTCAAAATATTTTTTCAGGAAGAGGGTAAATAAACATCATATATATATATATTTACAGTGGAACACAGATTTTACATTTTCCACTGGACCAGCTTTAAACACCGCAAGAAGCGTAATAACGTAAAATTGCGGTAAAAACTATATTTTTCGAAAATTCATTCTTGTGAGATGATATACTAGAAAAAATATGTAATCTTTACATGTTTTTTTTTTGCTTTTGTATACAATTTCAGTCTTCACAATACTTACTATTGTTTTCAAATTTACTTTTTTCGCAAATGCTTTCAAACTCTTGATCAGTTGTAGATATATTCTCCGATATTTTCATCTCTGTCATAGAAAGTAGCCTTTAAATCAGATATGGAAAGGAAAAGTAATGGAATGTCATCGACTTCAGAAGCAATTTCCGATGGATAACTAGAAGTT
This sequence comes from Parasteatoda tepidariorum, assembly GCF_982258835.1. Lineage (NCBI taxonomy): Eukaryota > Metazoa > Arthropoda > Arachnida > Araneae > Theridiidae > Parasteatoda > Parasteatoda tepidariorum. The sequence continues at coordinate 2,630,226 of NC_141760.1, forward strand.
ATATTAAACCTGTTTGTGAGGTGACTCTATCCAATCAGAACATTTATTTGTGAAGCATCTTGCAGATCACCTGAATCAGGAAAAAGAAATGATTACCTAACCAGCTGTTTAGTGCAACGTTCTTTAAATGCTTAGATGATTCAAAAGTTGGAAGAAAAAGATCACAATTAAAGCTCCTTTCTACCGTGCATTGGATATCCTACCATTTCTGATTTTGAATGAAGGGGGAAATCCTCTCCCTGAGACACTTAGATAGAAAGAATGTGAGAAAAGCTAATAAATCTTTTTTCAAGAAGAAAGAAAAAATTCCTAAAAAGTTTTTGCAAGCTTTGTGGAGAAAAAATGATTTTTATCTATTAGAAAAACCTATAAAACCGATTTTTTTTTTTGAAGGAAAAAAAAAAGAGAGTAATGGAAAATTTAACATTATCGGTATAGGCAATTTTCCCGGACCAGCAAAAAATTACGTAGAAAGCGAAATAATGTACGAAAAAAAGTAAAACCAGAGTTCTGCGTGTGTATATATATATTGACTAGGACTGGGCGATATAAGAAATTTTATATCGTGATGCATCGTCAGTTTTGCATCGCGATATAGTATTTTTGAAATTCATTTACTTGTAAGGCGCAGAAAGTCGGATTTCTATCAAAACTTCATACTCAGATTGATTTAAATCAATTTATGAATTTGATGTACATGTTTTGCTTAAGAAAGATATTAATGTTATATTTTCTAAAAATGATCGCTCAAATAACGAAAGATTTCTTAGTTTAAAAATAAATAATAAAAAATAAATAAAATTGAAATTTGTCAATATATTTACCTAACAATATAGAAAGAAAATTTAAAAAATGAGTTCGTTGAAAATTATTTGTATGCTTAAAACAAAATGCTAAATAAATTAAACAAAAAAAAAACACTTTTAAAACAACACTATTTTTTATCATTATTATTTCACATAAATAATAAAGTTAAATTGAATAATTACCGAATTCTGAACGAAAAAACAAAGTAAGATTTAATTTCTTAAAAATAAAAACAAAAGAAATGATATTCGATAATATATTCAACTGACAATATTGAAAGAAAATTAAAAAACACGATTATACTCTGTAATAAAATGAAGTGCTAAATGATTTAAAAAAAGGAAGTCGCAATTGCAAACATTACTAATTTTTTTGAATAAACAAAGTTGACTGACTTATGTCCAAATCCAAAAGAGGAAAAATAAGTTTTGTTATAATTTTATTTATAAAAATGAAGACAACTAAATATTTATAAATTTAAAATCAGTAATAAAAACCCATTAAATTATTATTTTATCCAAAAAGTTTTTAATAAATTAAAATAAAGTAAAAAATAACCTTACAAATTTAATTACTTTTTAATTTAATTCTTTATGGGCACCTTAAATTAGATTTCGGTTTGTAATAAATTCAATAATGTAAAATAATACTTAAACATATAATATCAAAATTAGTTTTCACATTTAAAAATAAAAGTTTTGTTTAAAAAAAATACCTAATTAATTAAGAAACACTTCTTTATATATTCTTTTCAATAATAGATTACGTTCAGAACAAGGTAACGAACGGCGATCACAAAGTCAGTCCCACTGAAAATAATCTACAAGAAACGATATCAAGTCGCGACAAAGAAGAAGAACAAAAATAAAAGGTGCGGAAACGAACATGCGAGATCACGATATATGTTCTCAAAACTGATTCTGATTCTACCGCTCATCAATCAAAGCCGTTTCAATATTACGATACGAACATCGTCTTCGCCAGCTCGAGTTGGCACGCAAGAGATCCTTGCGTGTCTTGTATCGCTATATCGTTCGTCTTCTTTACTCGACGGCTTAAATCAGATTTCTGATGCATCGCCTGGGACGAAGGTCGCTGTATCGGCCTGCCGATACAGGCATTAAATCGATATGTCGCGATATATCGATTTATAGCCCAGTCCTAATATTGACTATTATTTTAAAGCTAAAAATTATGAAAGAGTGTCATATTCTCATTTATTTTTGAGGGAATAATTAGAAATGTTCATTCAAGTGGCATGTTTACAAGAATGGACACAGCAAAAAATGGATCTTTTGTCTTTTGAGTTTTTAACCCAAATTTAGAAACTACCCTTACGAAAATTTAAGGTTGATTTGAGGTATATTTGGGGTATAATTTTTATTGCTGAGAAAACAGCAATCAATAAATTACACCCTCGTGAAGGTTGTAATTAAAGTGCACGAGGTTGTTTTGTATATATTTCAGCCTATTTTGAGGTTGTTTAAAATCAACTTCAAATCAACCAGGCTGATGAGGTGATTCTCAAGGTATACGAGGTTGATTTTCTGACACTTGTAACAAAAGAGGTACTTACGAGGTATAAAAAATATACCTTTTTTCAACTAAAGAGAGTGAAGTATTAATTGAGGTGTATGAAGTCATTTTATTTATACCTAAGGTTGTTTAAAGTACACTTCATATCAACTAGCTCACTTCCCAGAGTTCCGTGCAAATGGCGTGTGTGTTTACAATCGAAAGTTTCCTCGAAATTCGGTAAGTGTGCTTGACATTTATTAATTTAGCTTTATCACTTTTAATCAAATATGCTTCAATTTTCGAACTTAAATTTCATTATTTTTGTTTTAAAGACGCGTCCTGATCTTACATTATTTAAGTCGGAAGATATTCTTTGAGGCTATTGTTGTAGGCTTAGCAATAAGACAGAACAATCGAAATATTTCTCGTCGCTGTTTAGGGTAACGTTACTGGTGAATCGTTACAGCAGGTTACGCACAGTATATTTTATTGTTTGTAATTTATTCAAATGTAACTATTCTTTTTGTTTTGCTTAAATGTATATGTTTTAACTCAGCAGTATGCAAGCTGATTGAGTAAAAGATTCATAATTTCTCTTATAAATAAATCACTGAAAATTGAAAGATTTTTAAAATAGCAATTTTGCTTTGAAATTCTGCTATAGCTGTATGCTTATCGTTTGCTTGGATATCTGTTGCAAAGTTTATATTGTTGTTTATGAGTGAAAAAAATGTGTATAATAACACTGCATTTTAAATCTGATTAACATACAATTTCTTTTTGTAATATAGGGGCCGTTCAAAAAGTACGTACACAAAAATGGAGAAATTTTAAACCCCTCCCCCCCCCCTTCGTACATTACCGTACATAAGGTCTTACTCCCCCCCCCTTAGAGTACGTACATTTTATTAGTCTACCCCCCTTTTTCATAAAAATTAAAATAATTATGTTTTAAATAAAATTAAATATTTACTTAAGGAGTGTGTAGGATAAAGTCAAATTTAAATTTGGTGTATGTTTATAAAGTACGTACTTTGTATAATACCTCCCCCCTCCCCATCGTACAAAACCGTACATAATAGCAAATCCCCTCCCCCCCCCTTCGGGATGTACGTACTTTTTGAACGGCCCCTATATATATATATATATATATATATATATGGGTCATTCTCACAAAAACAGTCATTTTCATGTCCCCAGTGTATTTTATGTTTGTTTTACAGCTTACGAAAAAAAAAATTCAGGGAAAGTGTCCTTCAGAATGCAAGCTAACAAAAGAATAAAAATAAAAATATCAATTTTTATTTTTTATTTATTTTAGGTAATTAAAATATACCAATATGTCATTCCCTCACTTGTCCCCACTGCTGATTTAGAAAAAGAAAAAAATTGTTTCTGAAATAAATTTTTTTTTTTTACAAATTCGTGTTTTTTATTTCAGAATACTGAAATATAGAATTCAGAAAATCAATTTTAAATTTAATTTCTGATAAAAATATTAACACAGCACTATTTTAAACTTTGTCCCCAGTGTTTCGCGTCATTCCCTAACAACAATGTTCTTATCACCTGCAATCTTCTTAGAATAAAAATATTTTAATAAAAACTTCAGAAGTTAACAACTGGCAACATAGAACAAAATTGCAGTATGTTTCCAACTTCAACTTAAAGAGGCTTTGCTGTGGAATAAATTTGAATGAATCAAACCAGGTAAAATTTTTTACATTTGTCATTCCCTCATGTCATTTTTTAGAGTAAAATAAAATACAACTTCATCGAGAAAGTGGATAATTATATGTTGCTTTCTTGTATGAATATAATTGTATGTGATTGATTTCAGAAATTAATTAGGCCTAACTGTTATTTTAAATTTTATTGAATTCGTCATTCCCTCACTAGTGTATAAAGTGAGGGAATGACGCTGAAGTGAGGGAATGATTCAAGATGGGTATATTATCAAATTTTTTTTTGTTTAATCATGCCAGCCAATTTTATTTCCCAAACCTGTAAAAACTATTAAATATATAAGACTAAATTATAATAAATATTAGATATACTTAGTATGTTATCATTTTCAAACTTTAGGTAGATGTAACTTAGATAAAAACATGTATTAAAATAAAATATCATTCCCTCACTATTAGCGCCATTCCCTCACTTTTTAAATAGTGAAAATAATTAATTTACTTATTAATTAATTTGAAAAATAAATTAAAGAATTAATAAATTAATTTATTAAATCAATTTATTTATTTATTAAATTAACTAATTAATTATGAATTATTATAAATAAATTAATTATAAATTAATTATTTAAAAAATTAATTAATTTAAATATTAAGTATAATTTATAGGATATATACTTTCTTTATAATGCCATTACATATTTCTATTAATATAAAAAGTTTCGGAGGTTTTTATTCAGTTTACTTTTTTGGGATTTTATGAACTGAAAAATGACAGTTTTCGTGAGAATGACCCATATATATATATATATATATATATATATATATATATATATATATATATATATATATATATATATATATATATATATATATATATGGTGTCCCGAAGCGAACGCATCAACTCTCCACAGCTAGATTCCATGTTGGGAGCACATAAAAACTGCTCAAGGAAGCGTTCCTGTACGATCCATAGTTTACGAGAAACAAAGTAGGACGTCACTGCGGGTGCAAGAAAAAACACTTTATTGAACATATCAACAGCAGTATACAACGCACAATTTAAATCAGATGTTCAAAGTGTTCGTTTTAAACATCATCGTCTGGAAAGATATGCAAATATTGTTGCTGATATGTCCAATAAAGTGTTTAATGTCTTGCATCGGCTGTGACGTCATACTTTGTTTTTTGTATTTTTCTTGTAAACTATGGATCGTACAGGAACGCTTCTTTGGGCAGTTTTTATGTGCTCCCCACAAGGAATCCAGCTGTGCAGAGTTTATGCGGTCGTTTCGGGACACCCTGTATATACACAGAGTTTATCCACAGTTCCCTGATATTGATGAGATGACCTAGGTTGTAAATAGCACATGTGCAGCAGCGAAAAAGAAGTGGCTAGAAAGCTACTGCTCAGCTTTGCCTTGGGAAATAGTTCTGAATTTATACCGAAAAGAAAAAGTAATCTCTCCTAATAAACTACGGAATTAATATAATTGTTGATAACAATAGTTTGCTAGATATTTGGTAATTGAACACTGGTAACTGTACTAGCTCACTTTTTCATGTTTGATCACGAAACTGCTATTTTTCTCTACATGTTATTTTTTCACAATTTACTCACATTAATTATTTACTAAGCAGATTGTCATTACTTATTAGAATATTGAGCAGAATTAAATAAAACCCGATTTCAAGTTTATATGACAATTTGTTTGAAGGTTATGAGCAGTTTTATGCAGCTGTTTATGGTGCACAACTTCAAAAATTAGCGAATTTTGGAAATCTTAAATTTTTTAGAAAGAAGTCAGTACCTATAGTTTCTTATGCAATTTTAATGCTGAATTGAATAAAATCATTTGCAAATAAAAACATTTATTGTTGAAAGTTACATGCATTTTTTTGAATTTCATCCTATGGGATGTGTTTTTATATTTAAACAAATGTTTGTAACAACTAACTATTTGTTTTATTCTGCTTGGCATTATAAGTTATATAGGAGATATTATACTCAACTTCTTTTAAAAGTATTATTTCAAATCATTTTCTCTTAGACATTTTCCTCAAATAAAATTGCTCACAACTTTAAAATAAATGCTCCTTATCAGCTTGTAATTAGTTATATTCGATTGAGTGTAAAAAAAAAAAAAATTTGGTACATAACTTTAAAATTTTAATTTATTGAATGATTGTTGATTCTTGATTACATTGATTAAAAAATATTAAAATAACTATTTTGAGAAACTCTGATGTGATTGACAATAACGGGAGTCCTTTTCAGAATTAGAGTCAAAAATTTGTAAAAAAAAGCTATTAGTTTCATGAAGTCTGACAAAAAGTTTAAAAATATAGACTAGGTTTATTAAGTTTAAAGATTTGCAAGAAAAAAATAAGAAAATCTAATTATCAAACTTACAAGTACTATAATGATACCAGATGTATAGGAAAATAAAAAGTGTTAAAATTTCATAATAAGATAGGAATTATTTATTTGAATTTCGGTAAAGGTCTTTAATGGTAGTGCTTTCTTCAGTGTATTTTATTTTGTGGCTGTGGTACCTGTCATGCTTTTTAGCTACGAGGATTGAATAGAAATGGCAGAAGGAGAATGCTATTTATCTGATAAAGAAAATTAATTTCATCCAGTTAATTTAAATCATAAAAATGATTCTAATATTTTAAAACCTGCCACTATTATTGTAAATATGACTTTCTTACTAATTCACTTTTTTTCTTTTAGGTTCCAATAATCACAAGTTTCAACAGGTTGACGGAAACAGTATTTAAAATAATTTTGTTGGCTTGTAAAAAAATGAAATTTTAGTTTTAAATAAAAGTAATTTGAATTTCAGATGACTAATTATTTAAATTTGTAGTTTTATAGCTTTAAAAATTCAAGCACCTTAGACAACTATCTTCTAAAAATATGAGTTCCCATTAATAATTTTTTAAAACTGCAGAATTTGGATAAGTGTCATTATTATTTTTTTTAATTTTTTTTTATTTATTTCCAATTAGCTGCACAATCGGTATTGCCGCTGAGCAGACCAAGTGCGTTCTCCAGAGGTGGTATCCACTCTTTCAGAACCACCACAATGGGTGTGATACCGTTGGTCATGTTAATTTGGACGTCTAGTTTCTGCCATACTAGATGGCAGCACCGAGACTCTATTTGGATGCTAATGTGCACTAGGAATTTAATTTTGCCGGAAATGCCAAGAGCCAATGAGGCACTCCAGGGATCTTTTACATGCCGCATAATCATACGACATGGCCGCTGAGGATTTTCTGCATCCCGAAAATCCGGTGTCTGGGCCGGGGATCGAACCCGCAGACTTGGGCTCAGAAGGCCGACGACAAACCAACTGCGCCACCCAGCGTGTGTTATTATAAGATGACTTAATTCAATCAATTAAAATTACAGAAGAATTATGCATTTGAAACTTTCTTTTGCAGCTTAACAAAAGAAGCAATTACTGCCGAATGTTTAGTATTAAAAACTTCAGGTTGATAAATAAAGATCTCTACTAGTGAAAAAATGTAATGATATACATTATTCTTTATATAACATAAATAATATCTTTATATATAATATATTTTTTATATAGTGAGGTTAAAAATTTATAAACTACGTGGTCCGTATAACACCTCATCTTCGTTAGTACTAAAAAAACAGCTTTAGGTTGAGCTACATAAGACTGAAGTGTAAAATGTCGCATCTTTGGTTGATAAATTAATACTTCTAAAGATACAAAAATATATACTTGAGGTTACAAAATAATAACTTAAGGTAGAACATGGAACACATGACGTTAATAAAAAATAAACTTTCCAAGTGTTGAAAATTCACTTCAGGTTGATTTATAACAACCAGAAGTGTAAAATGGCACACCTTAGGTTGAAATATATATACCTCTACAAGCATAAAGTTAGATACCTGAGGTTGAAAAATAATTACCTGAGGTAGAAAAAATTACACCCGAGGAAGATTTATAATAAGCTGAAGTGTAAAATGGCACACCATAGGTTTAAAAATATATACCCCTACAAGCATAAAATTAGATACCAGAGGTTGAAAAATAATTACCTGAAGTACAACGAAATACACCTGAAGTTGATTTACAATAACCTGAAGTGTAAAATGAAGCACCTTAGGTTGTTGAATAAATACTTCCACAAGTGTAAAAAAATATACTTCAGGCTGATCAGTAATAACCTAAGGTTGAAAATGAAGCAATTTAAAGTAGTAAATATTTACCTCTCCACCGATGTAAAATTAAACACCTCAGGTTGAAACACATATACCTCTGGAGGTATATTTGAGGTTGATTTTGAGGTATTCATTTGCACCCTTTTCAACCTTAACGACGTATTTAAATAACAACCTCCTTTATACCTTTAAAATATACCTCGTTTATACCTCATTTATACCTCGATTTTTTCATAAGGGTAAATGGGAAACTGCGTTCTTCCATACCCAATTTTAAAATGTTTCTCGGCACTTAAACAATGACGAAATGTTTTAAATGTTGTTAAACTAAATTTTAATTAACAAGTGTAAATTTTCTATAGGGTGAACAGTTTTTAAAATTTATTGTTCGATATTTTCTATCTTCGAACGTGTTTTACACTTGTTAATATAGCTGTTTTAAACGCATTTATGTATATTGAAAAAACAAAAACTTAAAATTTACTATAGAGATTTTCGCCTTTCAGTTATTGAATATTTAGTCGGACTTTCTCTAAAAAATTCATCATCTCCAAAAAGACATATAACAAATTCTGTCGGTCTCTTGGCCTGAAAAGTCTTTGAAACTGAGACGAGGTGTCCAATGTCAAAGACCGTGATTACTCACTATTAGGCATCCAAAATGTAAACATTGTTGTTTTCACATTATTTTTGAAAATATATTTTTTTTTCCAAAAATTCCTTTGATACACATTTGACTTTAACGTCTTTAAAAACTAATAAAAATATGCTCAGTTCCCTTAGAAAAATTTGCCATAGAGAAGCCTATGGTAATCTATGGCTACCATAGAAATTTGTATGGCAAGATACCATACGCCTATGATTACAATAGAGATTTGTATGGCACTACCCCATAAGCCTATGGCTACCATAGAAATTTGTATGGCAAGATACCATAGGCCAATGGTAACCACCCAGGTTAAAATTTTTGCTGGAATTTGTTTGCTAGACAAGCATATAAAGCTATGTACCAGCTAAAATACCAGCATATACTACCATAAATCTTTGCTGGTTCCAGCATAATTACTAGCATTCCATACCATGAATTGGCACACTTTATTGCTGGTCCAGCATACATAAACCAACTTGTGTTGCTTGAATATCTTGCTGGTCCAGCATAATAAACCAGCTTGTGTTGCTTAAATATCTTGCTGGTCCAGCATACATAAACCAACTTGTGTTGCTTGAATATCTTGCTGCTCTTGCAACAACCAAGACCACAACTTGCTTGTTTTTTATGCTTTACTAGCAATAATTCCCTAGCAACAGATGCTTTTTTTTATTGCTATTCCAAGCATAATTCTCTACCAACAGTTGCTTGGAATCTTTGCTATTCTAGCATAAAAATCCGACCATCAGTTGCTGGGAATCCCTGCTATTCTAGCATTATTTTCCTACCATCAGTTGCTTGAAATCTCTGCTATTCTAGCATTACTTTCCTACCACCAGTTGCTTGAAATCCCTGCTATTCTAGCATTACTTTCCTACCACCAGTTGCTTGAAATCTCTGCTATTCTAGCATTACTTTCCTACCACTAGTTGCTTGAAATCTCTGCTACTCTAGCTTTACTTTTTATTTTGTTCGGTGACAATTTCATTTTATTGCTGTCATATATTAATATCAAAGTCAGTGTTTACATTCTCATTAGATTTTGATTTTAATTCCACTTAGGTTCTTGCAATGCTTTTTTACATTTTCTTACATATGTTAGGGCTTTATATTTTTATTTTGTGTTTAATTTTTGCTTGCCATTAAATTGTTTTTCACCATGCCTCTGCGTTTTACTATCTTATAACTAATATTTCTTAAGTATCCACATATACTTGTACAATGTTCTGTTACATATTTATACATAGCTTATAGGGTCATCACTTAACTAGATTTGCAGGATTACTGGTTGACAATTATTTTGCTTCAATATCATCAACGGGACTGTCCCTGGCCATATCATCTGCTGTTGTTACCGAAAATGCTTTTAACAATTTATCCTTTTCTTAAGTTTACAACTTTTTCGTCATAGCGATTCCCTATACCCAATTAATTTTTATTTACTATCCCTGACCAAGTGTCAATAGCAATTATTAATTTTACCAATTTTAATCATGTCTTAAACATGTTTTGTATTTACCAATGTTTCTATATTGCGTTCTCTTTTCTAACTGTGCTTAACACAACTCAACATAAATTTTCTGAGTTTTATATCCCTCACTAGTAGGGGATCAACTAATTTAGCCTGTTTTCTATTCTTAGCTTTTCATAGTCTAATACCATCTCTTTTTTATAGGTAAAATTTTGTTCACATACCACCACTGGTTGCACCGTTACATATTCGACTTTTGTCCCGTTTTGTCTATTTTAAACTAATTTCACTTCGACCACCTGCCCCACTCTTTATCTTATGAATTTTCATAGTATTTTATTGTTTTAGTAGTCTGTTTAATTTTTAGTTTAGTATCACATATCAAAATTTAAAAAATTTTCATACTCGCTCCGACCATCGCACCATTATTTAAATTCGCTTTCCTTTAGGTTTCTATAATATCTGACGCTTATCTAACTAATTATGGTACCACCCTTATGAAAATTTAAGGTTGATTTGAGGTATTAAGGTTGTTTTGAGGTATATTTAAGGTTGCAGAGAAAACAGCAATAAAAATTATACCTCGTAAAGGTTGTGATTAAGGTGTACGAGGTTGATTTATATATACTTCAGCTTGTTTTCAGGTTGTTTAAAATTCACTTCAAATCAACCAGACTGATAAGGAGATTTTTAAGGTATACCAGGTTTATTTTCTTACACTTGTAACAAAAGAGGTATTTTTGAGGTATAAAAATTTTTACCTTATTTCAACTAACGATAAAAAGGTATTTATTGAGGTATATGAAGTCATTTTATTTATACCTAAGCTTATTTTGAGGTTGTTTTAAATTCACTTCAAATCATCCAGACTGATAAGATGATTTTTAAGGTATACGAGGCTGTTTCTCTTACACTTGTAACAAAAGAGGTATTTATGAGGTATAAAAAAATCAACCTTATTTCAACTAACGAGAGTGAGGTAATTACGAGGTATAAAAAATATACCTTTTTTTACTAACGATATTTAGGTATTTATGAGGTATAAAAAAATATACCTTATTTCAACTAAAGAGAGTGAGGTATTTATTGAGGTGTTGAAGTCATTTTTTTTTTCCTAAGCTTGTTTTAAGGTTGCTTAAAGTACACTTCATATTAACTAACTCACTTCCCAGAGTTCCATGCGAGCCGGCAAATGGCGTGTGTGTTGACAATCGAAAGTCTATTCGAAATTCGGTAAGTGTGCTTGACATTTATTAATTTAGTTTTATCACTTTTAATCAAATATGCTTCGATTTTGAAACTTAAATTTTATTATTTTTGTTTTAACGACGCGTCCTGATCTTAAATAATTTAAGTTGGAGGATATTCTTAGAGGCTATCGTTGTAGGCTTAGCAATGAGAGAAAAACCGAAATATTTCTCGTCACTGTTTTGAGTAACATTACTGGTGAATCGTTACAACAGGTTATGCACAGTATATTTTATTGTTTATAGTTCAGTCAAATAGAACTATTCTTTTTATTTTGCTTAAATGTATATGTTTTAACGTAGCAGTATGCACGCTGATTAATTGAGAAAAATGTTCACAATTTCTCTTATAAATAAATCATTGAAAATTGAAAGATTTTTAAAATAGCAATTTTGCTTTGAAATTCTACTATAGCTGTATGCTTATCGTTTGGATATTTGTTGCAAAGTTTATATATATATATATATATATATATATATATGTTTATATATATATATGTTTATATATATATATATATATATATATATATATATATATATATATATATATATATATATATATATATATATATATATATATATATATATATATATATATATATATATATATATTTACAGAGCTTATCCACAGTTCCCTGATATTACTGAGATGGCCTAGGCTGTTAATAGCACATGCGCGGCGGCGCAGAAGAAGAGACAAGCAAGCTACTGCTCAGCCTTCCCCTAGGATATAGTTCTGAATTTATACCTAAAAGAAAAAGTAATCTCTCCTAATAAACTACAGAATTTATGTAATTGTTGATAACAATAGTTTGCTAGATATTTGATAGTTGAAAACTAGTAACTGTACTAGCTCAGTTCTTCATGTTTGATCACAAAACTGCTATTTTCACTACATGTTATTTTCTCGCATTTTACCCACGTTAATTATTTACTAAGCAGATTGTTATTACTTATTAGAATATTGGGCAGAATGAAATTAAATCCGATTTCAAGTTTATATGACAATTTGTTTCAAGGTTATGAGCTTTTTCATGCAGCTGTTTATGGTTCACTACTTCAAAAATGTGCGAATTTCGGAAATCTTAAATATTTTAGAAATAAGTCAGTATAGTATGCAATTTTAATCCTGAATTGAATAAAATCAATTGCAAATAAAAACATTTATTGTTGAAAGTAATATGCATTATTTAGAGTTTCATCCTATGGGATGTGTATTTATATTTAAACAAGTGTTTGTAACAGCTAACTATTAGTTTTATTCTGCTCGGTATTATAAGTTATATAGGAGATATTATACTCAACTTATTTTAAAAGTATTATTTCAAATCATTCTCTCTTAGACATTTTCCTCACATAAAATTACTCACAACTTTAAAATAAATGCTCCTTATCAGCTTGTAATTTGTTCTATTCGATTGAGTGTAAAAAAAGAATAAAAATTGGTACATAACTTTAAAATTTTAATTTATTAAGCGATTGTAGATTCTTGATTACATTGATTAAAAATTATTAAAATAACTATTTTTTAAGAAACTCTGATGTGATTGACAATAACATAAGTCCTTTTCAGAATCAGCGTCAAAAGTTTAAAAAAAAGCTGCTAGTTTCATGAAGTCTGACAAAAAGTTGAAAAATATAGACTAGGTTTATTGAGTTTAAAGATTTTTAAAAAAGAAAGGGAAGGAAATCTAATTATTAAACTTACAAGTACCATAATGTTACAGATGTATAGAAAAATAAAAAGTGTTAAAATTGCATAATAAGATTGGAATTATACAGGGTGTTTATAAAGTCCCGGACCCATTTTGATGCTTAATAACTCATAAAATAATGAAGATAGATTAAAATTAATAACATTAATGGTTAGATGGACTCAAAAAGTTTCATGACCCTTGTCAATGAACTTCCACGTGTGCCCCCTTCGTCGCACGGAGAATATCATGTCGATAGTCAATTTCACGAGAGGTAGCTTTCTTTTTTACAGAAAAGACAATCTCATCAGTCGTATACTTAGACATGTTGGAAAACTTCGTATTTCCACAACTAGAAGAGCTTCAGCCACATGTCTTTTTGCAACAAGATGGTGCACCACCTCATTGGGGTATCATCGTTCGTAGTTCTTTGAATGACCATTTTACAGGAAGATAGATTGGGCGAGGAGGTCCAATTCCTTGGCCACCCAGATCACCTGATATAACGCCGCTGGACTTTTTTCTTTGGGGATTTATAAAGGACAATGTTTCCAGGAGGATCGTGTCGAACATTGATGGCCTAAAAGCCAGAATTACAACCGCAATAGCCTCTGTGGATGCCGACATGCTTGCCGCTACCAGGCGTGAAATTGACTATCGACTTGATATTCTCCGTGCGACGAAGGGGGCACACGTGGAAGTTCATTGACAAGGTTCATGAAAGTTTTTGAGTCTGTCTAACCATTTATGTTATTAACTTTAATCTATCTTTATTATTTTATGAGTTATTAAACATCAAAATGGGTCCGAGACTTTATAAACACCTGTATATTTGAATTTCTGTAAATTTTGTTAATGGTAATACTGTCTTCAGTGTATTTTATTTTGTGGCTGTGGTACATGTCATGCTTTTTAGCTACGAGGATTGAATAGAAATGGCAGAAGATATTTATCTGAAAAGGAAAATTAATTTCATCCAGTTAATTTAAATGATAAAAAAAATACTTTCTAATATTTTAAGACCTGCCACTATTATAGTAAGTATGACTTTCTTACTAATATATATATTTTTTTCTCTTAGGTTCCAATAATTACAAGTTTCAACATGTAGACGGAAATAGTATTTAAAATAATTTTGTTGGTTTGTAAAAAAAGTGAAATTTTAGTTTTAAATAAAAGTACTTTTAATTTCAGCTGACTAATTATTTAAATTTGTAGTTTTATAGCTTTAAAAATTCAAGCACCTTAGACAACTATCTTCTAAAAATACGAGTATGAGTTCCCATAAATAATTTTTACTAACAGTAGAATTTGGATAAGTGTTATTTTAAGATGATTTAAATCAATCTATTAAAATTATAGAAGAATTATGCATTTGAAACTTTCTTTTACAGCTTAACAAAAGAAGCAATTACTGCCGAAGGTTTAATATTAAAAATTTCAGGTTGATAAATGATCTCTACTAGTAAAAAAAATGTAATGTGCATTATTCTTCATATAATATATATAATATCTTTATATATATATATATTATATTTTTTATATAGTGAGTCTAAAAATTAATAAACTAGGTGGTCCGTATAGCACCTCACCTTTGTAAGTGCTAAAAAAAACGTCTTTGGTAGAACATGGAACACATGGCGCTAATTAAAAATAACCTTTCCAATTGTTGAAAATACACTTCAGGTTGATTTATAACAACCAGAAGTGTAAAATAGCCCACCTTAGATTGAAAAATATATACCTCTACAAGCATAAAATTATATACCTGAGGTTGAAGAATAATTACCTGAGGTAGAACAAAATACATTTGAGGTTGATTTATAACAACCAGAAGTGTAAAACGACACACCACAGGTTGAAAAATATCTACCTCTACAAGCATAAAATTAGATACCTGAGGTTGAAAAATAATTACCTGAAGTCGAACAAAATACACCTGAGGTTGATTTATAATAACCTGAAGTGTAAAATGACACACCTTAGGTTGTTGAATAAATACTTCCACAAGTGTAAAAAAATATACTTCAGGCTGAAACATATATACCTCTGGAGGTATATTTAAGGTATATTTGAGGTTGATTTTGAGGTATTCATTTGCACCCTTTTCAACCTTTACGACGTATTTAAACAACAACCTCCTTTATACCTTTAAAATATACCTCGTTTATACCTCATTTATACCTCGATTTTTTCATAAGGGCAATCAATCAAATTAACGTTTTTTATACTCGCTCCGACCTCCAGACCCACTTTCTATTTTCTTGTTTTTTATAGTTTTAACAAATATTGGTTGCCTGTACTCAATATATTTTGTTCCTAATCAACATAACCAATATTTTCTCCACTCGCTCCGACCACCGGACCCGTTTTCTAACAGATAGTACTAACCGTTTGAAATTTATTTGAATAAGAACCGCATACAAAAAGGATTCTGCAAGTAAAACAGGAGAAGTTTATCAAAGAAATTTAAAAAAAAGCTTTCTGGATATATATTTATTCTACAATTATTAAGTTTTGCATTTTTAATATCCACTGCGAAAGATTCTTGTAAGTAACTATTTTTTGATGTATGGTAAAATATCAACGAGAAATGTTGCCATAGCTGTATGGCAAAGATGTACCATAGCCTATGGAAAAATATTTCGTCATAAGCTGTAGTACATCTTAGTTTTATAGTAAAAATTTGCCATGTAAAAAAATGCCACAGGACATTCCTATGGGGTTTTGCCTATGGTAAAAATTTTCCATATACGTATGGCAAAATTTTGCCATGTAAAAAATGCCATAGGATATTCCTATGGGGTTTTACTATGGTAAAATTTTGTCATGCACTTTTGCCATATACGTATATGGCTTTATATGGCAAATTTTTTGCCATTGCGTATGGCAAAAAATTTGCCATATAAAAAAATGCCATAGGATATTCCTATGGGGTTTTACCTATGGCAAAATTTTGCGATACACTTTTGCCATATACGTATGGCAAAATTTTGCCATACATGTATGGCAAAAATTTGCCATAGGATATTCCTATGGTGTTTTGCCTATGGTAAAATTTTGCCTTATACGTATGGCAAAATTTTGCCATACATGTATGGCAAAAGTGTGTGGCAAAATTTTGCTATAGGCAAACCCCATAGGCATATCCTATGGCATTTTTTTATTGGAAACCTATGGCAAATTTTCCTAAGGGTTCAAAGAAATTTTATTCTATTTGTTTCTAATTGTATTGGTATAAGCGTTGTCCCGCAGTGGACTGATCGGTTACCAAACGGATCACTGGCTGCGGTCAGTGTGCAGGTGGGTGACCGCTTGGATCAGTCTGCTTAGGGACCGAGGGTGTGCGGTATTGGTCCTTGTTAAACTGTTCTACCGTTAAGTGCTCGACTTCGCTTGCAGGTCGTCAGGCTGCCGAAGCGGGGGTGTTATCCCCTCTGCAGAAGATCAAAATTGCGATGGCATGTTTTCGGATCAACCTCAGGGATGTTTCCCAGACCGTCGCCCATAGCCCTTAGGAAAATTTGCCATAGAGAAGCCTATGGTAATCTATGGCAACCTATGGCTACCATAGAAATTTGTATGGCAAGATACCATACGCCTATGGTTACCATAGAGATTTGTATGGCCCAACCCCATAAGCCTATGGCTACCATAGAAATTTATATGGCAAGATACCATACGCCTATGGTTACCATAGAGATTTGTATGGCAAAACCCTAAAAGCCTATGGCTACCATAAAGATTTGTATGGCAGTATACCATAGACTAATGGTAACCATAAGGATTTGTATGGCACGTCACCATTGGCCTATGGCAACCACAGAAATTTGTATGGCAGTATACCATAGGCCAATGGTAACCTTAAAGATTTGTATGGCAGTATACCATAGAGAAAAGCTGATCTAGATCTCCACCAACGAAACAACAACTTCTATGGAGTCCTCAAAAATATCTTCTAAAAGAGATAAATATCCATTATTTCACCCCGAAGTTAATTAAATTCAACATGTAAACCCACAAGGCATTCCTGGTGAGTCTTTTCCGGCCTCCGGGTGGCCAATTTTTCCAATTTTGAGTGTTTCAAATCCGATGTTCCATTGATTTAGGCTTAGAGTATCAGACCGCCATATTAACGTGTCATCCACTACAAGTGGAATCTTTCGCTAACTTTGGCTACTTATTTTTATATTTTTTCGATCTCATTCTTGGTCAAAATTTTTTTATTGCAAACGCCTATGCAATTATCTATCTGAATTTATTAAGTTTTTTAATTTCCGGTTGTCTGGTACTTTTATCAGTGTTTACATTCTCATTAGTTTTTTATTTTAATTCCACTTAGGTTCTGGCATTGCTTTTTTACATTATCTTACATATGTTAGGGCTTTATATTTATATTTTGTGTTTAATTTTTGCTTGCCATTAAATTGTTTTTTTTTTTTATCATGTCTCTGTGTTTTACTATTTTACAACTAATATTTCTTAAGTATCCACATATATTTGTACAATGTTCTGTTACATGTTTATACATAGCTTAGGGTCATCACTCAACTAGATTTGCTGGATTACTGGTTGACAATTGTTTTGCTTCAATATCATCAACTGGACAGTCCCTGGCCATATCATCTGCTGCTGTAACCAAAAATGCTTTTAACAATTTAATCTTTCCTTAAGTTTACAACTTTTTCGTCATAGTGATTCCCTATACCCAATTAACTTTTATTTACTATCCCTGACCAAGTGTAAATTTGTCAATAACAATTATTAATTCCACCAATTTTAATCATGTCTTAAACATGTTTTGTATTTACCAATGTTTCTATATTGCGTTCTCATTTCTAACTGTGCTAAACACAACTCAACATAAATTTTCTGAGTTTTATATCTCTCACTATTAGGGGATCAACTAATTTAGCCTGTTTTCTATTCTTAGCTTTTCATAGTCTAATACCATCTTTTTTATAGATAAAATTTTGCTCACATGCCACCACTAGTTGCACCGTTACATATTCAGCTTTTGTCCCGTTTGATCTATTTTAAACTAATTTCGCTTCGACCACCAGCCCCACTCTTTATCTTTTGAGTTTTAATAGTATTTTATTGTTTTAGTAGTCTGTTTAATTTTTAGTTTAGTATCACATATCAAAATTTAAAGAATTTTCATACTCGCTCCGACCATCGGACCGTTATTTTGCTTCGCGTTCTTTTAGGTTCCTCTAATATCTGACGCTTATCTAACTAATTATGATACCAATCAATCAAATTAACACTTTTTATACTCGCTCCGACCTCCGGACCCACTTTCTATTTTCTTGTTTTTACAGCTTTAGCAAATATTAGTTGCCTGTACTCAATATATTTTGTTCCTAATCAACATAACCAATATTTTCCCCACTCGCTCCGACCACCAGACCCATTTTCTAACGGTTAGTACTAACTGTTTGAAATTTATTTGAATAAGAACCGCATACAAAAAGGATTCTGCAAGTAAAACAGGAGAAGTTTATCAAAGAAATTTAAAAAAAAGCTTTCTGGATATATATTTATTCTACAATTATTAAGTTTTGCATTTTTAATATCCATTGCGAAAGATTCTTGTAAGTAATTATTTTTTGACGTATGGTAAAATATCAACGAGAAATGTTGCCATAGCTGTATGGCAAAGGTGTACCATAACCTATGGAAAAAATATTTCTTCATAAACTATAGCACATCTTAGTTTTATGGCAAAAATTTGCCATGTAAAAAAATGCCATAGGATATTCCTATGGGGTTTTGCCTATGGCAAAATTTTGCCATACACTTTTGCCATACACTTATGGCAAAGCTGCGCCATACAAAAAAATGCCATAGGATATTCCTATGGGGTTTTGCCTATGGCAAAATTTTGCCATTCAAAAAAATGCCATAGAATATTCCTATGGGGTTTTGCCTATGGCAAAAATTTGCCATACATGTATGGCTAAATTCTGCCATACGTATATGGCAAAAGTGTATGGCAAAATTTTTGCCATAGGCAAAACCCCATAGGAGTATCCTATGGCATTTTTTTATGGCAAACCTATGGCAAATTTTCCTAAGGGAGCCCATTGTGCAGCTCTAGTGCGACGTAAATGAACTACAACATCATTGGTAGAAACGTAAGCAAAAAATGGAGATTACAATATACATCTTAAATATTTTCCATCTATTTTGCTATGCTCATGCCGAGTATTCTAGTTTCATAAATGTTTTATTTAATTACTGTTAGAAAAGCCATTTTAAATAGCTATTATTTGTTGTGAACGTTCTTTTAGTCTTTTTTATTAAAATTTCTATTTTATGTAATTTTCAGAGTAAAAAGAAGTTAAATATTAATTGAAATATACTGAAAAAATAATTAATTAAAAAAAATTTTTTTTTTAGTTTTTCATAACATAGAATTTAAACAAAAACAATCGTTTTTAGCTTTACTTTTTATACTTGTATTTCTATTTCGTTTATTTTTTATTTCATGGTCATAATTTTGTATGCGCTGTTACTTGTTTTCTGCTTTAATGATTTAGTTTGAAACCTTTCCCGATTAAAATTTCTTAAGGTTCTAATTTAGATTTTATGCTTATATTATGTTCTAATTATTCAAATTTCCATTCCTTATCATTTCAGATATAGTTATAACTATATATACTCGTAAAACTAACTTTCTAAAATGTATATGTTCCTTCCAAATTGAAAATTAGAGAAGCTAATTTATATATATATATATATATAAAAAGATATTTAACGTTCTCCTGTTGAGAAACTTATATCATAATAAAATATTAATTTTATTTTCTACATTCGTTTAGTAATTATATGACCAATTTGGTTCACAATTTTTTAATTTCGCAATAACGTAGCATTAAACCTTAAACTAACATAAAAGATTTTATTTCTTTTATCTTATTTGGTTTACATTTAAAATAAACCTTCTTGTAGTCAATAGAATACCTTTTGCTTACATTGCTTTCGTTAACTTGTATGTTCAAAATAGTTAATACTCTAAAATATTCATTCCATGCTTTGTATATATTCACTAAATTTAAAAAATAATTGAAATTCAATTCCTTTGTTTCAGTATATTTAACAAGAAATAACAATTTAATTGTATAAA
Source organism: Parasteatoda tepidariorum (assembly GCF_982258835.1). Lineage (NCBI taxonomy): Eukaryota > Metazoa > Arthropoda > Arachnida > Araneae > Theridiidae > Parasteatoda > Parasteatoda tepidariorum. The sequence goes on from NC_141760.1 coordinate 2,650,636, forward strand.
TGAATGTATACAAATAATCCCTAGCAGCGAATTAACTTGGGAATTCATTTGGCCAATATTCACCAATCTTGGCTCAACAAGGTTTTAAAGGGCCAATATTGAACTGATATAGAAATGTTCGATTCACTATTCAGCCGATGTTAACCCTATATAAAATTGTCAAATTTACCCGTTATTTTATTGCCCTTTTCCCAATATCGGCCCTATACAGATTTGTTAAGTTCACCCGATATAGCCGTTAATCAGTCTATGTCGGGTAATATAGAATTGTTTGATTCAACCAATATTTTATGGCCCTTACTCAGCAATGTAGACCATATATAGAATTGTACGATTCGCCCGATATTTTAAAGCTGTTATGCAGCCAATGTGGGACCTATATAGAATTGTACGATTCATCCAACATTTTATTGATCTTATTTAGCCAATATCGACCCTATACAGATCTGTTAAGCTCACCCGATGTTTTATAGCCATTATTCAGCCTATGTCGGTTCGCTATAGAAATGTCCCACTCAAGCGATGTTTTATAGCCGTTGTTCAGCCAATATAAACCCTACATAAAATTGTCCGATTGATCCGATATTTTGTAGCCGTTATTAAGCCTATGTTAATTCACTTTATAGAAGTGTTCGACTGAACCGATATTTCATAGCCGTTAAATAAAACCTAAAAGGTAAAATAATAAATGCTTTTCTCTAAAATCATATTTAGTTGTTTTCATTCCCATGGGCAGATAGCCAACTCTAGTGCTACTGGTACAATAAAATCAAAACATGCAGTTGCTCTTGGTAACTCGATTTTCTACTATCAGAATTTGTCATTTTGACTAACGTGAAAATGTTTTATTTTATAACAGCCAACCCAATTATGGGCTTACGACTACCAATGTTTAACTCCGTAGACTTGTAATTTTGAACCTAATCCAAAAGACAAGGGAAATCCTGGATCAAGTATTGAGAGAAATTTGCTATTGTGGAGACCTTTTTGATGAAACTAACTAGCATTTGCTTTGCGTGGATAGGAAAACCTCCCATGGTTAGCGTGATAGTAAGGGGACTCTAACTCATGATTATTGAGGATATTTTATGCCAGCTCGTACCCGGTACGACATGATTGTAGTTATCATTTCCAGTAATTAGGTAAAGACTGAATGTTTAATTGGATTGCACATCACGTCTTCTGAACACCACTTTAAAATATCGCCAATAGTTCAAATCCAATTTTCATCTCTTGCAGCATCAAACATAAATTTTGGCCAGAAACTTGCCGTTTTGACCATGGTGAAAATCATTTCCAGTGATGGTGTAAAGACAGTGTTTAATCAGTTTGCGCATTGTGTCTTCTAAGCCCAGTCTTAAATGGAGCCGATAGCTCGTGTGCAGCTTAAATAATCTATTTTTTAGCATCCTGTAATATCAAGAATAAGTTTTTAAGACCTTTTACATCGCTTAGTTTTCTACGCCTAATCGCACCGTATTACCCCCAAAAGCCGTATAATGAGTAAAAGCAATTTTTCCTTTTTAAAACATGTGTGTTTAATTTTTCTATTAATTAATTAATTTTCCAGATATTTAAATCAGCTGAGAGTTTTAAGACAAAGCATTTACTCAGTGGTTTTCTAATTTCATAATAAATAATCCTAAGCAAAAATTTTCTTTCAACCCTGTATAATTTTGCCAAAATTTTATATGAACTATCAGAAGTTTAATAAACAAACAAAGAAAAAATATTTATTTTCAAAAGGTGAATGCTTATATTGTATTTGGACTATTGTGAATTAAACAAAAATATCTTATGAGCAAAAAAGAAAAATCTGGTATAAGTAGGTTTGTTTGTATTGTAAATCACTTATTAGGGAACTAGATATAGAAATGGATATTATTAAAATATTTAAATCTTTCCAGGTTCAATAGATGTAAATACAAAACTGGTCCTTAATTACAAGCCTGTAATGGTCCTATAATTTTCTACATAATAGTCGTAGAACGGAATTCAATATTGGACCGACATTGAGGTGTATAATTTTTGTAATAATGGGTCCTAGAGTTTTACTATGGCTAATTTATTTCTATTTAGGACCTTTATAGGTTTACATTATAGGGCCTCTACTGGGGTGTCTATAGTTTTTAATATTGGTCCTCGAATGGCTTTGAATATTGAACCAATATTAATTTTTGTATAGGACTCTTGTAGACTTACGATATAGAGCATGTAGCGTAGCTATCACCTACAACTATTAAATTCCAGTTCATTAGTATGTAGGACATGTTAACTCGATTCTATCTTGAAGTACCTCTTGATAGATGAAGGTTGACATTGTCGGTAGCCTAGCTCCACATGGGCATGATTTGAACATTCCTACCTCGACAGAAACGCCCATCACGATTTGAACACGTCTAGTTTGATGAATGGAACACAGTGAGCAGTTGACTTTGTGACTGCGACATTGTCCTCCTCATGCTATTGCTACTCAATCTAGATCAGACATATCGGGGGCTTTTACACACTCGACTGCCAATAGCAACACAGGAGTGACCACTCACAACAGTCATCTTAATACAGCCTCTCACGGAAAGCAGACAAAGATTGGTCATCTTAATACAGCTCTCCCGGCCTCTCGCAAAACAGTAATAAATTAACTAGTGGTATCCATTCATCGAATTCTATCACAGATAAAATTCTGATGGGGGAGATAGATAGATGAAAGTTGACATTGTCGGTAGCCTAGCCCCACATGGGCGACTCCCAGGTGTGATCCGAACGCTCTTACCTCTACCAACACTCTACGTGCCAATATTGGGGAGTCTATATTTTACAGTTTTGGTCCTAGAATGGCCTTCAATAATGGACCCATATTATTTTCTCTGTAGGACCTTATAGACTTAGAATGTTGGGTAAACATTAGGATGTCTAGATTTTCTAATATTGGTCCTAGAATGTGGCTTTCAATAATGGACCATGATTAATTTCTATCTAGGTCCCTTATAGGCTCATAATGTTGGATAAATATTAGGGTGTCTATGTTTTGTAATAATGGTCCTAGATAGAAATGAATCTTGTTCCAATATTGAAAGCCATTCTAGGACTAATATTAAGAAATCTAGACATCCCAATATTGGTCCCTCGATGCATGTATAGGACCCCCCAACTATGAGCCCAATTGTTTCTAGGGTTATATTCTTCATAGTAAAATATTAGTCGAGTGTCATATATTATGATATGTAAATAAATATGTACTTTTTTTGAAACTGATTTCAATTCTTATTTTGAATAACGAAGTCATTGACATTTTAAAATTATTGTTATAAGAAAAAGTAGTGTTTATTATTTTGTTTAATGTGTTTCCGTATTTTTTAGAATACTTTTAAATTTTCGATATTCCTATATTTGTTTTGTAAATTCTGTAGCACAATACTTGTTACATAAATCATTCATAATTCGATGCCCTGAAATGCCCGCTTGAGATTTTTTTTTATTTATCTTGGTGTGGGTGATTTAATCTGATTTTCCTTTATAACATAAGCTTAATAACCTTTTTCATGTAAAAAAAAAAGTTAGACATATTCTAAGAAAAAATAAACTTCTAAAGAATAAAGAATTTTATGGAAAAAGGGAACTGACGACATAGTTTGTACGAAACATAAAACTAAATATATCAGATTAAAAGTTCGTGAATTCAAATTCTAAAAGCTTATAAAATCATAAATAATTTATAAATCGATTCAATATTTTTTTTCAAAAGGAAATTAAAAATAAATAAAAATTCTGTTAACTTAATTAAGAAGTCAAACTATTAAATAGATGCATTTTTTAACCGATAACTTAACCGCATTAGCCGGTGACCATTTTCGCAAATTTTGAAAATATGTTTGGATGTGGTTCAAATTAAAAAAAAAAAAAAAAAAAAAAAAAAAAATTGTGATCTCCGCCAGGCGATTACAGGTCCCATTGGCAAAATGGTTGTCGAATTTTTTTTTTTTTTTTTTTTGCAAAGCAACTTTATTGTGTTTTCATCTTGGACATCTTTAACTGTTAATCCTAAATTGCTCGGTACACAATTTCACAGACATATTTGAATGCAGCTCAGACACATTTTGTGTAAATTCTTTTGATGACTGAATAGATATTGAACAGCCAATTGAGATCCATATTAACATTTTCGAATATGGATACAGTCCGCAAAACAAAAAGATATCACCCTGAATAACTTTCGTTCTAATGATCGGATTTCCACGTACTAAGTGCCAATCTTAATGATTTCTGGGGCATATTTGAGCATATTTGATTAGCATATTTGAGGTCACCTCAAATATGCTAATTGTTTAGAGCTATTGTGCTATGATGCTATTATGCTATTAATTTAGTTACGAAATCGAACACAAAAACGAATTTTCTCTGAATAAACGTTTTTTTTTTTGTTTACATATTTGGATTTTTAATCTTCAAAATATAGGGGGTAGCCGCAATCTGGGAAATGTGGTCCCAATAGTTTAGCCAGGAGAGCGTTTCAAAGTTTGAACCCCTTAATGTTAATTTCACTTTTTGCGTTTTCAGTGATATTTTAAAAACTAATTAAGCAATTCAAACAAAATTGCACCCAGTCATTAAACTCATTTACCCAAAGATAATTTCATCCAAAAAATAATTTTTAATAATTATTTATTATTTTTTATTATTTAATTAAATTGAGGATGAAAAAATTTTGAATTATAAGTTATGAATTTTTTTATTCCATATTAAACTACATATTTTTCAGTTGAAAAATGTTGTTGTTGAAAAATGTCAGTTGAAAAAAAAGTGTAAACTGTTTTTATTTAGTAGAAGCTGAAAAAAATTAAAATTAATTATTTAAAAAAAAAATAATTTGGCGGGAATGAAGAAATATTTAAATGGGGCGATTAATATTAAAATGTGATTAACTTACGGGGAACTTGACATCGCGCGCGTAGCGTAAAATTTCATTCATATTTTTTTCGCTAATGACCAATTGCTAATATTTTTATTTTTTAAACTATAAAATACGATGTTTCTTTTTTAGTCGTCTAATAATTTATTTGCAATTTAGTAATGAAATATGAATAAAACATTTTATTGAATAGAAAACATTTTATTCAACGAATGTCGAGTTTTATAAAAGCATGCTTCTGATTGAATACGATTATACACCAAATAGTGCTTATTTAATGTAATTATTTTTTAATTTTTGGTTTGTTTTCTCAATAATTGATACAATTTTAATAATATACATACGTACGCAATAATATATTTATCAATTTCTTCAATATATATATTTTATAATTATTAATACGAATGCGTAGTCAACATTTTTAAACATCTTAAAATTTATCAACATCTTATATATCGTCTTAATCTTAAAATAAATTTTTTAATTACCAGTCCGAGAGAGTTTTGCAGAACTATTTTACTAACGATTTAATTAAAAAATTTTAAAAATCTTATTCTTTACGCTACTACGTATATTCATTAATATATACTAATCAATCAATTTTTTTAGTAATTTAATTTATGTTTTCTTTAAAGTAAAGTTCCTTTTTAAATTATTGTAAATTTTTTTTAAAAAGAAAACTTACAATTATTGTCTGCTAGCTAAGAAAAAAAACTTGTTAAGAAATGAAAAATATTCCGCTATTTAAAATTATTTGATGCAAAACAGCTGATTATTTACTAAGCGTACTATTTTATTCGGAAAAAGAACACAAATTATTGATTGCTTTTTTTTTTGTTTCTTGTGACTTCAACATAAATTATCTAAAATAGTGTTGATGCTCTATAAGTCACTACGAAGAGTATAAAGAATCTGAACATAAAGAGCTGTCGAATACGTAGCCAAAATTTTTAAGCGTCTCAAAATATCTCAGTATCTTAAATGTCGTCCTAGCATCTTAGTTGTGAAATTAAATTTTTAATTATCTGACCACTTGTGATTCACAGAATTATCCAACCAATTATTTCATTATATCTTTTATTCTTTATGATACCATGTAGATTTTTTTTCCGGATAATATAACTAAACTATTTTGCTTAATTTTTAATTTTAGCACGATTCCCAAGATATTATTATAGTATAATTTGTTATTAGGAAAATGCCTTATTTTGCTAAGCAGCAAATATTAAAAATTGAAATTTGTTAAAAGATTCCGAAGCCGTGCCAATTTTAGAATAATCTGATTTAAAAAAAAAAAAAAAAAAAAAAAACTCAATAAAAATACGCAACTTTTGAACTTATTTTGATAAAGAAAAGAAAAAATATACGCGGCCAGAAGATTAACATACTTTTTACAGAAACTGTGAAAACAAATTTTTCCTCTATTTCGTTATAAGAGGATAAGAATGATATTGCTCCAAGGAACCTACTCAATAATTTAGTTATTTCCAGAATGAAATCTGTTTGACTTAAATTTATTTGATTTAAATCTGTTTGGTTGAAATCTGTTTGAATTAAAACGAGAAAAAAATTAACTTTTATTATTTTATCTAAGCTCTTTCCATTTATTTATTCATAGCGGTATCAAAGTTAATGATATGCGATGGAAGCACCGTTTACTATTATACTATAAATGCATTAAATCACATAGCTTGAATAATTTATTTTAAGCAAATCGTTTAATAATTTTAAGCAAATAAGGGTGTAAAAATAAACTCAATTGAAATACTCCTAAAGTATACCCTAAAATATACGTAGAATTACCTTTGGCTGTCTTATAGGTCTCGCCAAAATGCTTCTCCCCTACCTGAATGATCGATGGAGTGGGCGGAGGATCTCTATTGAAAAAGCACACCTGCTCCCGTAGATCATTACTCGCAAAATCCTTATGATGCCAAAGACGATAAAGGGTCTCAAATGGAAAACCGATTTACCTCGTTTTTGAGCGACATAGTTGATTAATTCTTCCTTTAGTTTAATTTTTCGGAGGCGCAAGGGATTTTTAGGGAGGAAAGCTTTCTTATTCACCCCTCATTCTCACATGAGAAGGTATAAATCAGTAAAAAGTGAAGAAATTTAAGATTAAGATTTTAAAAATAATTTTATAAAAAATTAGTATCATCTGCAATTCAAGACACAAGCTTTAAATTGTTCGTTCAGTTCTCGTAAAATTATTCACTCGACCAATACAAAAATAATAATCTTATTTCACGACGTTTCCGAGTGTTTTTGTCATGGGCACCGTTTCAAATGACGAGGAGGGGGGGGGAACTCCGATGCTAACTTTTTGAAGATTATCTATCTATACATATCGTGTGTTTTCGTGCATTTTTTATACTGAAATTTAAAGGGCATACTGCATTGCATTATCCGATTGAAAATGCTGGGAGTAATCAAACTATAGCATTTGCTTTTTTTTTTTTTTTTTTTTTTGAAGCCTTTAAATGATAGTGAAAAAAATCAGTATACCACAATGATAGTTATTTATGGAGTTCAAGTGAAGATGCTACCGTTCATAAAGATGCTTTATGAATAGTAGCATAGTATTACCATAAAGATGCTTTATGATTAAAATTTTCTTACTATGTAATATTCAAAAAGCTCATAAACATTAAAATATTCGATTGAAAATTTTTTTTACAAAATGATAAAAGAAAAAGATATTCGTGGCACTTAAGTTTTGTAAAGGAATGCTTTCAATTTTTTTAAAAAAAGAATGCTTTCGTTACTGTTGGTTCATTTGTCGTCGTCGTAAGGTGTAGGCGAAAAGTTACAAAGGTAGCATATTATTAATCTTTTGACGCAGATAGGAGACTGGTGTCCGTTTTAAAAAAAAAAATTTCTGACGCTCTAATTATAGGCAAAAATATATTTAGGTATTTTTTAATTATAAAAAACACACGAATAGTTACTAAAAATTCGTTTTGATTATCAGGAAATAATTTGAGCATTTTTTTAAAAGTGTTATTCGAAAGAGTTTCTTTTATAAAAGTGTATCAATAATTCTTATTCAAAAATGTATCAATAATTAATTTTATAATTTCAATAATGAATAATTGTTTTTCTTAATTTAAATCTAAATAAGTGCACATTTGAAGATTGTTTAGAAGTGTCATGTTTGGAAAATTTTAATTTTAACGCAGGAGAGACAAGGGTGTTTCATGTTGTATTTCGTAACCATAAATTATTAAAATGCTAAATATAATATTTTCACTTATTTTGACTTAAATTATTATAAAATAATGCGAAAAATATAAAAATTCCGAGTCAAAAAATGAACGATTTAAAACATTGTAGTGTAAAATAAGTGAAAAAGTAAGAGTGAATCAGTACACGAATAAAAAGTATTAAAAATTAACAAAACAAAAAAATTTTCCTTTATGAACATTTGTTATATTGGGTATGGGTTGATAAGGAGTTGAATTTCCAGTATTGTTTGTAAAAGAGGAGAGAGATAACGCCACTATCTTTATCACTATATTTAGAAATCACATATACGAAACCCATGAATGCTCCCCGATAGACCAAACCCGCATTCATATAAAATTTTGTAATAAATACAATTATTTCATAAAATTATTGATAATTATTATAAAAAATAGTTTAATCTAAAGTGACAGCTTTATAGTTAGAAAAAGAACCTAATACATTTTTTAGTTAATTTTAAAGCGGTTTTGAAAATAGCAATTTGCGTATGTATTTTTTGTGTGTTTTGACTTCAAACCTGTAAAGCGAATAACTAAAGTTCGTGTAAGCAACAGAGCACCCCATGTTTTTTTTTAATTATTTTTTTTAATCGTTTAACAAAAGACGTCACACTGGTTAATTGTTGCATAAAGATCATACTTTTAAGCCAAATTTGCCAAATATTCTAAACTTAAAGGGAAAAAAATATTAATCCTATGCGCAATGGTATTTACTGTATAGTTGCTTACATATTCTTCAGATTATTGATTACGCAATTAAATCAGATAAAACTTCCAAAATTTGAAAAAAAAAATACAGTGTGTGCATATATTCAAGACTATTTTTAATGCTTACGAACCTTTGCGAATATTTCGTGCATTAGAATTTATTAGCTAAATATGTATTTTCTCCTAAACTTTGAAAATAATGTTCTTACATGTATAAGGCGTATAATATGAATGAAAACCCTCTGAAGAATTTTTATTTTAAAGATTGGATTTTCACGACTTAAAGACCGATCATATTGAGTCATAGAGGCAAAATACATCAAATATGCTAACGATTAATTGTGTTACACAAACTTACGGATAAAGGTTCTTTCTCTGAAGAAACATAATTTTTCCCCCTCGAACTTGGTTTTTTGACTATCAAAATACGAGGTGGCGGTCTGGAAAATATTGCCCCAATAGCTAAATCTGGAGAGCGGCCGAATTTGTAAAGTATTCACATTTTTTACATTATTTTAAACTTAATTTTAAATGGCATATTACAAAATTTGAACGAAATCGACCGTATATGTATCTCTGAATAGATAATCTCTAAAAATCTCTCATCAGATAAAAATTATATTTAAAAAAGAATCAGAAACTATTAATTTTTGAGGTCTTTTAAACCCTTAAGATGGACACTTTGTCAGTGATCATTTGAATATAGTCTATCAAAATTAATTTAAAATATTCTTAGAGATAAGAATGATTTACTGTGGATTATTGATAGACGCTCTACTTCCGCATGTTTGTGCGAGTAATTATTCAACAGAGAATACAACTATTGAGTAACAATAATGGGCGAGACACTTTCAGATTTTGACATTTTTATTAACTTCTCAAGAAATACTAAGAAGATAATTTTATAACTTTAGAGATACTTAGGTCATTCGTAGGGTTTAATTTAGCAATAAAAATTTAGTCGTCCAAGGGCCACCTTGGTATTCATTTAATTGTCATTAAATTTAATATGGCAGACAAATTTTTAAAAAAATGAACTTTACAATTGTATATTTGTTTATAGTACACATGAAAATTAATAGAATAATATTAATAGAATTAGTAGAATAATATCACTGGAATTATCACTTAAGTAACGCAAACTCAGTTCTTAAAGGTCTTTCACAAAAAAATTAGTTCTTAAATTAAGGGTTTCCTTGTCTGAGTTGGCTTCCTTGATAAAATAGCAATCACGTGGTATATCTTTTCCCTAATCTACATGATGATTAGTTTGGAGTGGAGACGTGATTTTCATTCCTTTTTAAAGAATGCATTAAATTCTTAATCACCTGTTTAATATATAATAAATACATAAAAATGTTAAATGGATGAAAATGTTAAATATATAAAAACATATGTTTTTATACATTTAATTATGAATAATTTTAATTTAAAATTATTCCACGCATGCATAGAGTGAATAAACTACTTTAAAAGCTCATATCTTGAGAAATTTTTAACAATTTTTTATATAAACTTTAAAATAGCAATTTTAATATTAATTGAAAATAGTTCCGAAAATTTCGTTGATTATTTGCAAAGTTATAGCCCAAAAAAATGCAAGAAAAAAATTTCTATTTTATTAAAATTTTCACATCTCCATAAGTATGTAAGGGTTTGCAAATAACAACCAAAGTAACCAATGCAAATTAAGATCTTTTATTTCATCTATCAATCCATCATCAATCTTTTTTTAATCTATCATTCAAGTTAATTGCTTTATTTTTTGGCATAGGGAGTTCAAAAATACTTGTTTTCGTTCGTAATTCATTGCTGGTCTTTGAAAGCTTTGAAACTTTTTTCAAGTATGAGAAATTTCATGACCTAAACACGACTAAAGTATTTCTTGAGAAATAATTCTAATTAGATTTAAGCTACTTTCTTTTCATTCTGCTATTCAAACCTTTTTCAATGTTTTAAATGTCTCTCCTACCTCATAAATTATTATTGGTCCCGTTTTTATTATATTTTTCCTCGCTTCAATGTTATTTTGTGACATCTAATATAACTAAAAGTTCAACTTTACTTTTGAAAGAATTTTAAAAATGTAGTTTACGGGCGTTGTTTATGGGATATTCTATGTGTAAAAAAAGGTTTCTGTACGTATTTTTTTTCTTTTTGTATAAAATATAATTTGATTTAAATTTAAAAAAATTTTTGGATTGAGCAAATGGATTTACATTCCTTCATTTCGTATGACAAAAACCAATAACTACATTTAATTTATTTTAGTAAAAGGTGATTTTTCTGAAAACTAATAAATTGTCGAAAAAAGAGCAAGAAAGAACAACTAAGTTTTTTTAAAAAAAAGCTTCAGGATCAAGATTTTTGAAAAAGTAAGAAAAAAACTTTGGGTTTGGGAAAAAAAGTGAGTTAATTATAAAAGCGCATTTAACAATGTTGTGCTTAATAATAATAAATAAAATTGCCGTGAAAATAATTTGTTAATACTAATAAAGACTATTGAATGATTTCTCAGTTCTGTGCTGAACATGGCATATGAATTTAATTTAGTTCTTATTTCGCAAGTTTGCATCACAGTCACGGCTTGAATATCAATTGATACATAGTAATAGTTTCAATCATAATCACATAAAATCTTGAAAAAAATTTCTAATTATGCTTTTACGGTGCAGTTACTATATTATGTCAAATTCTTATATGTGATGCCTTTTCAAACCTCATTGATACACATGATAAATTACATAGTTTAAAATTATTAATCATAATAATATTATGATCGATTTCGTTAAATTTAATTGACGTAATAATTGTTCCCAAGTAGCACCTAATATTAGATAACATCAGAAAATCGGGAAAATCTAACTTTATCTTGCACAGCTTCTAATATTAGAAAGATGCAAGAGGTCGCTGTTTGCTCTGCATTATATAATATTAGATTCTATGCAAACTAATATTATCTAGCGTTCGCCATAATATTACTTTGCGTTAGTTTTGATGCTATATAATATTAGATTTTGTATTTTCTGATATTATTTTGTTTTGCTTTTTATTTTTTTGGACTAAGCAAGAGGAAGATATGGACGGTAGTAGAATAATTCGGCGATATAATTTTACTCAATTTTCTGTATTGTTGTGAAGCAGTAAAACATAGAACAATAGTTTTATGTCATTCCATGCATTATTTACTTAGCAATACAGAAATAATAAATAAAATTATATTAGCGAATTCTCCTCCGTACTCCAAAGTATATCTTATGTTCAGCTGATTTTTTTGAATATTTCAAACTTAATTAAGAAATATTTTATTGCAACTTTTATTGATATTTTTTTTCTTTTATTCATACAATGAGTTTTCTGACAAATTTTATATCATTAATAATTTTCATGAAAAATAACACATTTTTTGCTACTACATAATATTTTTCAGTCATTTATATGAATATAATGTAATAAAAGGGAGGAGTTTGGGAACCATTAGTGAAATTGCCTGAGTAACGAATATAGTGAACTCCCGGTTATAGTGAACCGAAATTTCGGTCCTTTGAAGGTTCACTATAGCGGGGTTTGACTGTATATTTACATATTTTTCTCTTTTTCTCAAGAACTTGAAAATAAGCCTTAAGTATTGTCCCCCCCCCCCAATAAATTTTATCTGACGACACCAGTGTGGTCAGTCTATTATTTTAATAATTGAGCTTTTATCAAATACGCATAGAGCAACATTTGCATCTGTGAAGTTGATAAAAATTATATACAAATAGGTTTATGATGTTTAAAATATTAATAACTTTGATTTCATTATCTTATCAATATCGCGTTAGAAAAATAAACTAAATTCCGAAACTAAATAACTAGAATTTCCGTTTTTTTATAAATAAATTCCATTTAATTGAAGAAAAATAATATTTAAGAAAGTAAATCTAACTACAATAGAAGAAAAAAAAGGGACATATATTGTTAATGCCAAGAAAAGAAAAAAATTAGAGCATGTTTCTCTTTTTTGGGTTCATATGAGATAAAAGGAAAGAACCAGGATGACTTATTGTGAAGGCAGATTTTTAAAAGAGAAAAATTCAAAGGATTGGAGGAAGTTCAAAGAGAATGGATGCCTCTTACGTATCAAACGGCGTGAAGTCTAAGAGAGTAAACAATTGAAAAAAAAAAAGGTTTACAAATCTTTAAAGAGAATTCGTTATTATTATTTTTTTTTTAAACTAATTATCTGCAGACAGTAATGGAAGTTTTGGGAGAGTTTAGGAAATCTTCGCATTATGCAACGAGAAAATTTTTCTTATATTTATTACTCAATTTCAATCATTTTTTCCCCTTTCTATTTACTCTCTAATTTTTTTTCGTTCTTTTCCCCAGCAATTTCAACCTTTATTCGTCTTCCCCTCCTCAAAATCAAGATGAAAAATAATCTGCAGATTTTGTGAAAAATCTACAACGCTCACAGCTGCGCTCACAGTTTTTGCTACTAAGGATCAAGCTTATCACAACTAAAGGGCATGCAAAAATTAATAGAAATCATGCTGCAGAAAACGAATAAAAAGAAGTTGGAAAAATAGTAAATGAAATTTCTAAAAATTGAAGAATTGTTGTTAAGAGAGGGAGAACATCTAGCTGACAAATTAATCACTGAAGGGCAACAAAAGGTTCACTGCTTTACAAAAGATGTATAGTTATATAAACCAAAGCTGGAGTTGAACAAAGTGACAACAGCTGGTAAAACAGCTATTGAGAAAGGTGAAGTTCACTACTCATAAAGTAATTTAATTACAAATTTTGTAAATAAAAAATTTTAAATGGGTTAATTTATAAGAAATTATGTAAATATTTTTTTCAAGTAAATAGATTAAAAATAATATCTATTAAATTTGTTTAACAAACGTGATTTGTATTAATATTTGTGTGCTTAGTATTTACTATTATAGTTCAAACTTACTGGAAACCCTGGATCTGGTTCTTGTGACAATAATCCCTCTCTTTAAGCAATGATGTCATTAATATATCAAACCTATACAGCGAATGCGTAAACAATGGCAAGTACTGACAAAATAAATATCCCAGGGTCTAAAAAAAAAAAAAGACTAATACTTTTTTTTTTAGAACAATATCTATGTTTGCCCTTCAGAAAAAATAATGCAATTTATTTTGAGTATAAAAGTGACATTTATAACAATTATTTAAAAGGAAAAACCAACTTCCAAAAATGAGTGTTGCAGCAGCTTCTATTTTCCAGCTTAAAGGAGTCCTTGGAGTGGATACAATATTTCCAAATTATAAAAAGTTATCAGAAAAAAAAAAATCTGGGAGATTTTTCTTAGTTTCACAGTATAACTAAAACAGTGAGGTGCTGACAACTTAATAAATCGGCCAAATTATTACATTGAGTAAAGCCTTCACAATTCAGTCCATCATTTGCTAAGTTAAGAAGTGTAGGGAATATATTTAAAAAAGACATTCATATCAGGCCAATTATTTACATGAAACATATTTATTATCCAGTTGTCAATGCTATGCATAATTATAAAAATTATAATTTATATGATTACAATGTAAGAATTACAGATAACAAAATATACATACAGCAATTACTAAAACTATTCTGAGATTTTAATAATAATTATAATGTTGTGTAGATTTATCTTTGATCACATTTCCCTTCGTAAGTGAAGAGCATTTTTAATCGCTCAGGCTTTTCAATTTTTAAATACATTTTTCTTTTTGGTTTAATTTTTTTGGAGACATTCCAACTTAATTAAATTCTTTTGGTAACGCAGATTTCTATTTTTAATTGCTAAAATTATAAAATTAAGTTATGAATAAATCCCTCACTGAACATCAGGTCCTGATCCAGAAAAGCGGCCCCCCTGGCCTTTACGTTCAACAAAATTTACCTTTTGTATAAAAATAAAGTGTTTTTAAGTTATTTATAACAGAAATGAACTACGATAAATTAGTCAATTTTAACTTTATCTATTTCAACCTTTGTTAAGATTCAATTTTAAGTAGGCAATTCTTAAGGAAAAACATAACAAAGTAATTTGAACATTGGCGAATGCCTCTCAGGCCTTATAATAATCTGGCAATGCGTACATCTTTTAGGACAAATTTAGCCTACCTCTCTATATTTATTCTGAAAAGGATACAAAACGACAATATGGAGAAAAGCCACAGTTTTGAGAAATGGAGAGTTAGTGGTCTAATTTTTTAATATTTAAAAACTTATTTCAATGCTGCATTATCTGGGCTCATAAAAATTTGAAAAAAAAAAGAGAGAGATTAAGGCATTGATTTTGATAATTTGAATCTATATGAAGTGTTGAGAATTGGCAAATTTGAAAAAAGTTAAAAATATTTAAGTTATTTTTGCGCTCTTAAGCCCATATAACTCTTCGATGCACGATGACGCATATAGTTTAAAATTATAGCTGCTTTAAGTGTAAGGCACTGAAACTGTGGCTTTCTATGTTAAGTGAATGACAACAATATTTTAGATTTTAAAATGTGAGCCTCTTATCAAAGAAAAACATAATAGATTGAATTTGAATAGTCAAAAGCCAGAACGTGGTTGAAGTTATCTCCAGTTGAATCCTACCCAGGCAGAAGATTGAGGAGCCTCCATCAGGTTGTTACTTTATTTCATATACTGTACAACCAAAATAATGATTAACCAATGCTTCAACTCATGAAAACTTTTTTTTTTTAAAGAGAAGGTTGAGAAAAAATTGTTGAGAGATAAAATTTTCGATCATTAATTTTGGATAAAATGTAAATTTTCTCTCAGCTTCAGTACCTGCAGATTGAGGTCTGTTTCGTTAAAAAAAATTTTACAAACCAAAGATGCATACATAACAAATTTTAACATTTATATGTTACGTATACACTTGTGATCCTTTTGGCACAACTTAAGTTTCAGTTGGAAAAATTATAAGGTCTGAAACTACAAAACTTAGTTTATTGAAAGCAGGATGAAAGAGAGGAGATTTAACAGTCATTTGATCGGAAATGATTTTTTCTAATCTTTTCAAATTTAATGTAAATGAAGAAAATCACTTTTGAAAATATACTTGAAGAGTCATTGCAACATTATCAAAATAAATTCTACAAACTGAGAGAAAGAAAATAAGTTTCCCTTTTCAATGGCACCTAGGACATGTGACCAGAGATGAGTATTAACTCATTATTATTAAGTTCAGCTGTTGTAAATGTAAAGAAGATCAAAAACAGAATGTATTTAAATAAAATTTTTTTATAGAGTTTTAGTATTCATCTGTATGGAGGTATAACAAAGATGTTAAAGTCAATTTTATTTAAATATTATCAATTATATATATATGTAAATTATTTTAAAAATTAATTAGTATTTTAGTACGTTTCAATCGTATGTTTGACAGTCACAAAAAATATATTTATTCTAAATCTTTGGCTTTGATCATTCTATGAATGACTATTTGAGTTCTACAATGTAATTCAGCTCCAAAAATTAAAAGAAACGCAAAAAAGTTAACAGATGGCGCCACTAAAATTCTAACTTATTTAAACACATACTCAAAGGATTGAGTATATCTGAAACACAAGGTATTTCCTATCATTAAGTAATGCACAATGTTAGATGTAAATTCTATTTTCACTTGTAACCTACTTTTAAAGACTTATTTATTTTAACTATAATGGCTAATTTATCTATTATTTAAAATTCGAACAGCATGTTTTACTAAAACTCAATAATTTTAGTGCAAAAAAAAAAAAAAAATCCTTAATCAAGACTTCAAACTTCTCTTTCTATCAACAACACTTCGTCTACACTTGATTGTCAAATATTAGTTGAACATACTTAGAACTTTGTCTTGGTTCACCCATTTTAATACAATATCTACATAAAAAAAAAGTTAAATATATGCATATTAGGGAAAAATTAGAAATTTTTTTTGATTCAGTTCTTGTGCTGTAAAAAGCAGAGGAAAACGCAATTATTTTTTTAAAGAAACGTTTTCAGCTACTCAAAGAAAAATGAATGAATGAATATATATATGATAACACAAAGTATTACTATGTATTACTGAAAGCATTTTGTGTGATGCATGAACTAATAAATACATTTTGTCAGAAGTATCTGTCAAGGAAAATACGCTTGGAATTGAAGAGCCAAAGAAGCGTTGTTTTGTAATCTTTGCTTCCGGGTGAACAAGTAACTTATGCACACAGAAAAAAAAAATTCATAAAATTACTTTCATATTAAGTTTAAATTTTCAGTACCCTTGATTTCCGCCATCTTTAACAGTTAATGAAAAATATTTAGGATATGCAGATTAGTAAATGATAATCCTTTTAGACAAAATAATGAAAAAAGGTTTCTTGTCCTTCAAGAGCAATGCGAATGAACTTATTCATACATTTTGTCATACCTAAGAGACTTTAATCAACATTTATAAAACTTGTTTATTTAGAAAGATTTCATCAAAATACATAGCTGCCAACACGGATAAAAAAAATCCAGTAGATTTTACAAAATAATATAAATTTCATAATAACTGTAAGATATATATTAAATATTTTATGTATAGGGAATTTTAGCGATTTTTTTTTGTCCTTATTAACTATAAATGGTCTGCACTCATCAATTCATAATTGATTAAATGAATTTAAAATGCTAACTCATAACTTTAAATGGTAGTAGACAAATGATTCATTATTGATAGTTAAGATTTCTTAATTTAAATTGGGTGTTCTAAATAATAATGAACAGGATATTTTAGAAAAAAAAAACTTTAAAACAATGACTATAAATGAGGCTCACTTCATTATGTATTAGTAATACTTAGTTAAATAGAAACTAGCAAAATCCAGTAGTTTATTGGTTGGCAGCTATGAAAACATGTTTAATAACTATCATTTATTATTATTCAACTTTATAATAGTTATCAAAATACATTTTTAAAATCTTATTAAACTGTAAAACATTGTATATATTAATTCAAAATTTTTTAAAAGAAAATGTTAAAATTTCAAAAATAAAATCTGCGAATTTTGTTAATTAAAAGTATAATGAATATATATATATATATATTTAAGTGCAATTTTGTTGATGTAGTATGTGTAAAAACTTTAAAGCAGTAAAAAATTTTGAATTTCAAAAAAATTTTTTTTTTGCATACATTTATGAGTTTGTTGCCATGCACATCAATCAAATATAAATATTTATCTATCAGCATTTCATTTAAATGCAATTTTGATCGGTAAAAACTCTGGGAAATAATCAATAATAGCTTTAAAAGATTCATTAAGAAACTTTATATTTGAATAAAGAGGGATATTTTTTGCAACAAAATTTGATTTATATTAAAACAATGAAAAAAGGATTTAAAAGATCTGTTTCTCAAATCAAGTATAAGTAGAGTAGTTCCTTTTTGAATTTTAAGAATAATTTCTTAAATGTGAAAAAAACATGAAAGAATTGCTATCCAGATAGCTGGAGAATTTTTTTGAAGCTAGATTTTACCATAAATATGTTTGAGTATAAACAAAGGTAGAAGGATTACTTTAAAAATAACTTCATCACTTTTTAGAGAGATTTGATTAAGCTTACAACACAATTTGGAAAGCACCAATTATAAAAGAAACAGACTGTTTTTCATGCAATAAAAAATGAATTGGAACTCTAATGGTTTCAGATATTTTTTAATCCATAAAATAAATTAAATCTAAGATATTAATAATTTAGGCTTTTATTTATACCTTCTGCGAAAAAGTTTTTTATTTTAATTTTATATATTTTTGTAATTAAAGCTAAAAAAAACTAGGAAGGTTAGATGGACAATTTATTTCGAAAACATAGCTCTGTGATTTATGAAGGTTCTTAAAATTCTTACACAGGTTGAAGCACATTGTTTTGAAATTATGAAGATTTTATATTAAAATAATTTTTGCCCATTTTAATTTCTTTGTATTATTATAATTCACATCTTGTAAAAGTTTATTGGTTTTAAAATTTTTAGAATAATTTCACAATCCCTTCACACGACACATTGATATTTGTGTGAAAAAAAAGTTTGAAATATTACATTCTGATACATCAACTTAATTAAATTATTAATTAATGCTGATGAAACAATATTTTAACTATTTTATGACCCACTGAATAAAAAACACTGCAACATACAAATGAAGATAGCATATACTTTATACCACACATGAATTAAGTAAAACATTAAAGCACACATAAAGGTGCAGAAATGGACATACTATAGATGTTGTATAGACAAGAACCTACCTCAGTATCTAAAAACGAAAGATATTATTCACCTCAAAGTGCGTTAAGACACAGAGGAAGGCTTTTGTTAATAATGATAACGAACCACTGTGAGTCCATTTTTGTACTTTTGTGTTTTATTGGCATTGTTTTACTTTATTTGAGCCAATATTCATATTATTTTGGAGACTTAAAAGAAAAAATATGCTTTAAAATTTTTTCTTAAAAACAGTAATATAGAATTTTTATAAGCAGCAAACTAAAATACATCAAACTAAAAAAGAAAAAAGTAGTAAATAATATAATTTCAAAACATATTTTTCTGTCTTACTTAATAACGTCTTAAAGCATATTTTTCTGTTCTACATCATATTATGACTGGCTTAAAAATCAAACCATTTAAAAAGTTTGAACAATGTTTGAATTTAGTTTGAACATTTCGCATTTAAAAAAAAATTGCAACTATCTATCACATAAAACTTTTCAAAAGAGTCGATACTGCTAGGTAATTACCTAGATCCTTTATCTAATTATTAGCACATTTTTAAAGATAAAAATCAAAACTCAGTTTTTTTTAAAAAAAAAAAAAGTTAAATACACTTCAATGTACATTTACAATTATTATACTAGGGTTAGCAAGGTTATTCGGAACTCATTCGTTGTTCAAATATTAGCAATTGTGATTAAGTTAAAAATACAAACAAGTACAGTTCATTTATGTTGCCATGTAAATATTAACATTTTCCCCATGAATGTAGTTTATAATGGGAAAAGCTTGAGATTTACTTAACATATAAAACAGTTCCAAAATAATCAACAAAAATTGAACCAAAATTTAAATAATTTTGCTATGTAACAACAGGAGATGAGATCTTTGTGTAACTTTAAACATGTTTCTCCTCCACAAAACAGCTTTTAAAAATGGTTCAAAACACTCAAAATTATAAACTTTTTGAGCAGGAAACTAACTTAAAATGTGTCCATAACAGACCTGTTTTAAGACTTAGTTTACCAAAGGTTACTTAAATTACTGCTTGATATTTTTTTAAAAGCATTGCAAGAAAAAGGAATATTTATTTTTATTTTATATTAAAATAATAATACAGAAACTAAATGATGAATCAGACAATAGTTCATAGAATGAGTATCTTAAGTAAGATTTTTAAACATACAAAATATGAGTGGAAGTAACACAGAAACAAAATTGGAAGAACAATATTCTGCAAAATAATATCCACAATTTTAAATTTAATTTATAAATTCAGTTTTTTTTGTATAGTTTAAATTCCGCATTAAAATATTAGAAATAATGAAATCTTATAATAAAACCTAAAAATAATGATTTTATAACAAGTAAATTTTTTTACCAACTGTTCTATCAATCATTCTAAAACTTAATATTTATTTTTTATTACCCCATTTTTAAAAGTTTTTGATATAAATATTTAATGTAGAGTAAAATATTTAAAACAAAAATAAGACATATTGCGCAAAAATATTTAGTATTCATCAGAATTTATAATTAGTTAGAGATAGCTAGCCTGCAAAGAAATAAAATGTACAGGTTTGCTTTAACAGTCATGCATCTATAGTTACATATGCGTATTTTTTTAATTTTATTTATTTATTGCATAGTGAGAAAATAGTATCTAGAGAATAATTTTATTTTTAATCATGCATTTTATAATGTATGGATTAAATGGAAAAACATAGAACTTTTTTTAAAATAAAATTTTACTTAATACATTATATAATAATTTAAGTTAAAAAAGTAATAAAAAGTGTCAAAAAACATAAATAAACTACGAAAAATACTTACAATACTTTCATTACATATAATACTAATTTTTTAAATCATACAATCTTTTACACTTTTCACACAAATGCAAATTAAGATTTCCTCAAGATATCGCTATAACTATATTCAGGTTGATTCCTAGTCACCATAGATTATAGCAACAGCTATACATGAAATCTTGAAATTCTAATAATTTAATGAGAGATCAATAAATTAAATATGCTTCACACTTAAAAAAAAGTCTCACAAAGTTAAAATAAAACTGTACAAACCTCAAGTGATTTAATTTAAAATTTTTTAATGTGATAACAAATTTGTCTATAAAACCAATAGATTTAACATATATACAAATAGTTAATACAATTAAAATAATGAAACAAAACACACAATTGCTTTTAAAATTGAGTGCACACTCAGTTGTTCGATGGGAGCTACAATTATTATGCCTCACTGAATTAGTCTAAAAGATAAGAGTTCACTGCTTTTAGAAAAAAGTGCTATTCGAATTATTTGCATTATATACGTTACTGATAATTTCTTACTCTTTCAGCAATGGCAGAAATATTAATAAAAATCTGCCTTGTCTTTATTTATTTCCATTTAATTATTAATCTGAAGCCAAAAAAGGTTTTAAATATCAGTACTTTTTAAAATGTTATTTAGAATGTATTGAAATTAAATGCAGCCAAATGTTGGGTTTTTTAAACACATTTGCTCTTCACAAGCTAGGTATATATTCAAATTATTTCCAAAAGATCAGATTATTCTCTTAAACTCAAATCTTGCCCTCCTCAAATTCAAATAAGTAGGTAAAATACTATTTTAATTTAAGTATAATTATTGCACTAAATGGATAGAAATTTGTTTTTGTTGAACTGAAGCAGGATATGAACCATAGCTCCCATAACAGAATTCAGATGCAATGTGAGTGTGTATTATCAATTCTGGGGATGTCAATGTAAGTAATTTTTTTCTAGTAACAGAAACATTTTATTTAAAAAAAAAAATTTCTAAAACTCTAAAAATTTAAGCTTAAAAAAATATCCTAGCATATTTTTCCCTATTGAATGCAATTCCTAATTTACAAACCGCAATAACGAATTTTAATAAGATGATAAAAATTATATTCTTTCTAACCATGATGTTCATGCGTAAGGTTTGTACTAAACAACATTTTCCGGTCTAAAAACACTTTCACACACGCACACTGATGCTTCGTTGCGGAAGACTAAATTTACACACTCGCTGTTGCTCTACCCCCTCTGATTTCCTTTATTTACACACTACTAATGAGCTGTTCGGCAGGTGTGGATACGTGCAATTCACAAAAAGGCTTCTTTGTTCTTCTCACACTGATGTCTCGTTCTGATCCCCACCTTTTCTGGAGTGCTTGGGGGAGCTGTGAGCAGAAGTGACATTAGAGGGAGTAGGTGTAGGGGCATCGATTCTGATCATGATTCCGCAATCGTCTTCGTCGTCTTCCTCGGCCATAGTAGACAGACGCTTGTGCTCTTCATCGCAAATGGCATCTTTCTTCTTGCCACGCTTCTTTTTACTAAAATAAGAGAATTTAATTATGCTAAACATTTACTTAGAACATAAAAAGCAGGGTTCAGGACTTTTTTAAAAAAAATATATAATTCACGTGATTTATGATGTTGCATATGACTATATCTGGAAATTAAACCATAAAAATATCATAGTTCATTGCACAAAAGAGTAGGAAGAACAACAAACAACTAACACAGTGTTTAATAAACATATAAAAGTGAACAATGAGCAGTCAAGAGAGGACAATTGCAATTCTGGTGCAAACTGATTATTTTAAATTTAAATTTTTTTTTGTTGTTTTTAAATAGACTTTGAGAACTTTAGTTTACAATTACTTAAATTTTATAATTGAAATATTATTAAAAATAAATAATAACAATACATTTCAAACTGTATCACTGCAATATAATTTTTTTTATGATTACTTAAAATGCATGATTGAATTGGAATAGAAATGTCTTATCTATAAACTAGGGGAAAAAAAACTGCTAAAATAAACAAATAAAAAAGTTTTCAGACCTTTTTTCTTTTTCTTTATGAATTATGTAAGTAAATAATATATGTTGCCTTATGCATCGTTCTTACTAAACTGAAGGTAGTCAAATCTTTTTTATATAGAATAACTAACCCATTAATTAAAAAATTGTTAGTTAACATTAATTAACTAAAAAAGGTAAGAGTTCTTGTTCTTCTTAAGTATTTCTTTCAAATTCAATTCCTATTTTTGGCTGATGAGCCTTTTTATTGTGCTTAGAACTAAACATCTTGCAAATTTTTCCAAAATTTGTAGTAGATTTAAATGGACAGATTACAAAAATGAGAAGAGCCTTTTTACATAAGTTAAAAATTAACGAGATCACAGCTGATATAAAAACTCAATTTATGCAGTAAAAATACTTTTGAGCAAGCATAACCACTAGCGTATGAAACTGTTTACTTGTATTCACTATTACACACACAAAAAAAAAAGCCCCAACAGCAATCAAATTAATCTTACTTCGAGGAATTGTTGACTTTAGGCTCATTGACAACCGGGACGTTTTGCGCTTTCTGATCAATACTCTGCCAAATTCCAGATTTGTTGAGTTGTTCTGATATGTTGATAGCAGATTGGTCGGGATCATCTTTGAATTTTTCCACTGGAACCTTGAGAATGTTGCCATTAGCCAATGTAATAGCAACATTACCAGAACTAGCATTTGGCTTCAGACCACCCTGGAAAGGAGTTATTTTTTCAAACAAGAACAAAATTATTCGAACAAATATAATCGTTGCTCAAAAGTTGATAAGCATATCTTATGTCTCCACAACTAGTTTGATAACAACAAACATTTTGAATCACCTTTTTTACTTAAATTGTGAATGTTATCTCTTATTTTTACCTGTTACTCCTAGTAAAAAAGATTCCTTATGAACTTTTTTTAAGAACTTTTCAAAATCTATATTATTTTTTTGTTGATTTAATCTGAAATTAAAGATCAACTAAAAAAATATTAATGTATGAATTTTTATGAAATAAAAGCGTTTTGCAGTTTCCTTAGTTTTATGAAATCTGTATAAAAAAGAAATAGTATGTAAATCTTTTATATTTTCACTACAGCTTCAGGGTTCCCACTCTTTTAACAAAGCAAAAATTAAGCACTTTTAAGGACCTTTTCTTGAAATAATTAAGGACTTTAAAATGAATGTATATATATACATACACTAACAGTGACAGTGCCAATTATTTACATCGCTTAAAAAAAAATCGATAAATAAAAAAAATAAACAATTTTATCCTAATGTAAGCACTGATAATTATTGCATTCATTAACAGGGCTCGCCAAAGTACCAGGCAATTTTTGCAAACCCGGGTTGATTTCTTTTTAAAAAACATTTTCAGATTGTTGAGGTTAACATCCTCTATGAAACTAATCCATATTCAATTTTTAATGATTTCCTTGAAATTGAATTGTAAAATAATGTCCAGAAATTAAAATGTGCAATTTTTTTCATGTATATTAAAAAAAAAAGAGTAAAGAAAGAAATTTGGCAAAAACATTGAAAAATTTATTACAACAAGTTTTTATATTTCGCTACTTGACCTGCATTACATATTCATTTGTGGGCCAATCTTGCTAAATATTCAGTTACGCTAAAAAAAATAAAATGTTTCATTTATGAAGGTATATCTTAAAATAATTAATACTAAAAAGTTGAATTAGAGTTATGCTTGAGAATAGTTTTCTTAACTGCGCCATGTAAAATTAAGTCCTATTTTGAGTAAAAACAGGCGATACTAACATCTAAGCACCCTAAATCATTCCACATTCTTTTCATAAGGCTTAACTCAATATATTTTTTAAATTCCTTGCAATAAATATTTTTATGAAAATTTATATAGAATAAAAATACAATTACATTTGAAAAGAGTTAATTACCAAGAGTTAGTTACCAATTTGCTTTTTATTAGCTCTCTCGTATTAGTTTGTTTTTATTAGTTATTATTAGGTTTTTATCAGTTAGTAAACACGCAAACAAAAGGGTCTAAAGCAATTTTTTAAAGATATCAACATATTTCTATGGCCCAAAAGTTGATAAGGTTCCTTAATTAATAAATACGGATAAATTATTTATATCTTAATCATTTATAGATTTTTACTAGTGCCGGCCAGGTGGACGAGCGGTTAGCGTGCCTGACTGCGAAGCCATAGGCTGCGGGTTCGAATCCCGCTCTGAGCATGGATGTTTTTCTTCTCTTTGTGCGTGTGTATGATGTGTGAATGTGGCCCACCCTATAAACTGGTTTGTGGCAGTGTGGCGTGGGCAATGTTGCTCGCCTCAGTGACTTTGGTTCACAGGTGTCCACTGGGTAACGCGAAATGAGCAACAATTCTGGCATAGTATAGGCCAGGGATGGCGAACCAATGGCACGGGTGCCATTTATGGCACCCGACACAATATTTTGGGCACGCCACAGATCCCATTTGTTATTACACTATGAATTGTTATTACTCAAATTC
Organism: Parasteatoda tepidariorum; assembly: GCF_982258835.1. NCBI lineage: Eukaryota > Metazoa > Arthropoda > Arachnida > Araneae > Theridiidae > Parasteatoda > Parasteatoda tepidariorum. The sequence goes on from NC_141760.1 coordinate 2,676,107, forward strand.
TATTTCACTATGAAGCATATGTAACAATTAAATTAAAATTCACAAAAAACACGCAAAATAATAAACAATTATTAATGAAAAAAATTAACAATTAATGCTAAAAAAGCAATTAATAACCATAAAAAACAAGCTAATAATAAATAAATAACAAAAAAATAAACAGTCCTGCTTAAACTAACAGCTTACAACCTAATATAAGTTATTTGTCATCTAATCTGCAACAGCAGAAGTCACACTGGTGTTACTTTAAGTTGAATTAAGCGTATAACTGTGACATTGCAAAATATTTTTTTTTCAGTGTAAATAAAGAGTTTTGAGTTGATAGTATTTAGTATTATTATTTTTCCAATAATCACGAAGGCATAATTATTTGACGGCACGTCTATGACCTTATTAAAAAACTTTTTGGAAAAAATGGCACGTTGGTGTATAAAGGTTCGCCATCCCTGGTATAGGCAAAAGATTCAAATTCAGTGCCTGCCATTGGAAAAAAACTAAAAACTTTTTACTAGTAATATTTCTTTACCATCCTCTACCATTCCTAATATACTCTAACTATTATTATGATTTGAAAATTTTTTTATCACAAATTAACAGTTCAAAACTGAAAGTGGTGTTCCTTTGTTATAAAATAATCCTGTAATATCACCTTATCAGGTAACGTTTCGTAAAAAAATATTGAAATATTTTATGAAAAACATATTGAAAATGGTATATACTTAACAATTTTGAAATTATTACTAAATAACAAATGTGCTATATTTACTTTTATAATGAGTTTTACACAAAAGTATTTCTAGCCAAGCCCGTTATTAAGAATTAACTTTACATGATGCTACTAAACAATCTGATGAAAAACATGAACTATTTTTAAAGGAACCAAAAATTTAATAAAAATTAAAAAAAAAAAAAAACAGTATTATATTAAGTTACAATGTTAACTGAATAAAGATTTTATTAATATCTAAGGATCCTTTAATTGAGTAGATTTAAATATTATGTAACAATCTGCTTACCCTTAAGAAACAAAAATAATAGTGTAACAATCTAAAACTTTAAAAAAAAATTTACATTGCAACTAAACAAATTATAAATAGTTAAATATTTAAAGAAGTAAATCATGCATTCTTATTTAGTACTCAGGAAAAGTATTTTTGAAAAAATTTGAGGTTTTCATCAAAAACCCAGGTTTTTGATGAAACCCTGCTTATTACAGATCTGTTTAATTTTTAGTACAATCAGGAATTTTACAAAAATGTCACTGCTTTCAATAAATTTAGTTACTTATTACACATTGAAATATTATACAAATTAATTAAATTCTTCAAGATTTTAGGAAATAGAATTTGTTATGGACTCTAGTACAAAAAATATTTCTGATACTTCGCTTCTTAGGGTTTTACATAATTCCTATAAGCAGATGACCAGTAGAACTGAATTTCTTGAATTCTGTCAATTTTGAAGGTTAGTGTGGGTCTTCTACATAGGTACCTTAAAACTGCCCCCCCCCCCTGAGAAAGCATAATGAAAGAACCAATATATTAATAAAAGGACATGCTTCCTTCCCCTCAAACACATTCATTTTTGTCTTTCTAAAATGATGCATGCCCTCTATGCATGGTCGAATTCTAGGTGATAGAAGAACATTATTTTGTTTGAAAGAATTGAACTGAAAAATTGTTCCGATAGTGATGCTGAAAAATTAAGGACTTTTAAAAACCTTGTGCCAAAATTAAGTACCTTTAAGGGCCCTTATATTCCAAAATAAAAATTGAGCTGTTTTTAAGGACTTTTAAGGACCGTGAGAACCCTGAGTTTTGTAAAAGAACTACAGTGTTTGAGTTTCTGAAAAATATTATAATACATAAATTTTTATAAAACTATACCTTCAGGTCAATTTAGCAAAGTTCACTCTTTCAACAAATATGTTATGAAAAATATAATAAAAGAAAGCAAGACGACAATAAATAGAAAATTATAGGCATTAACTTAATGTTAGATCATAAAACAAAGCACCAGATCTATTAGATGAAAATTTCAAAGTTCAATATAGGAAAGTTTGATTTGTTTCAATTAAATTCAAAATAGCATAATAATAAACAGTTTAAATTTATATTGAAAAATTACATACAAAACTATTTTGTAAAGATTAGATAAGGCTAAGAAAAAAAAAAAAAAAAATAAAATAATATTAGCATTTATATTATCTTTTTTCAAGTAGTTTACATTTTTATTCTTATTAATGTAAAATTCAAGTTTTTTTTTGTCATTATTTGTGCAATAAAATAGACTTTTATGAAAAATATTTTAAATTTTTAATTCCAGATCAAAATTAAGTAATAAATCTATATAAATTTATAGATAAAAAAACTAAAGTCCAAAATAATAAAAACATTCAGATAAATTACCAATTTTTAAACTAAGCAGCAGTAAACTTTAAACAGTTTGTAAACAATTAGGGGACACTTATAGAATTTATAAAGAAAACTATTATGTAAAATTTGGCAAATTTATTAATGTGAAAACTTTGTAAAAATTCTCTATAACCTACAAAAATTTAAAGTTTTTTTTTTGCTTACATTTTAATACAACTTTTTATTAACAAAAAGTTTTAAATTTAATTAAAGCTAACAAAAAAAACAATATCGATTTAATTTTATTTTTAAAGATTTAATAAATAAAAGGAATTACTTTTCCCATACCTCAAAGCAACGATACAACAATGGGAGTTACAATTACCCAGGAAAACATCGGTTTCGTATTTGAAATTTTGCAGCGTAATGAGAAATAAAACATTTTCTTGTTGCTAAAAAGAAATCAAACTTTTCCTAATTTCCAAGGTACAACGTTTTTATAATAATAAAACATATAAATATGTTTTTCACATTTAAGGAAATGTTAAAAAGCAATATCACTGACTATAAGTACCCTTAAAATAAAAACTATGGCCTTCTGAAGGTTTTAAGAAATAAAATAAGGCCTTTCTTAAATGCTGTAAGAGACCTGTGTGGCATTTTTACTGAGACCTGAAGTTATTACCTCTGTTTCTTCAAGTGTTTCCTCCTCATTCATCCTTGACTGTTTTGCAGATTCTGGAATCACATCATCCAATATCTTTAATTCTCTTTGAGTAAAGACAAAGTCCAGAAGTTTACGAACACCAATCATCACCACCAACTGCACGAAAAGAAAATGAAATTTGATACAGAGTATTTCAAAAATAAGTTGTTGAACAAAGTCACTGAATAGCAGAAATTTTGATGTTCAATTATTTTAAATACAGTATGCATGGAAAAAAAAGGGGGGACCTGAAAAAAATAGCATTTGAAGAAAATTTTTATTAATTTTAAAATTTTAAGTTAGGTTGTAAGTGACCAATATTTCTATCTTGTAGTTAATTTAAGCACACTTTCTAAGAATGCAAACAAATTGTAGCTTCTATATTCTAAATGGCACCCAAATTTTTTCTTAGAGATATGAGCACATTAAGACTTTTTAAAATTTGTGTCTCATATGCTGCTTACCTGATGTAGAACAGTTAATTCTTTTAATATTTTTTTTTCGTTTCACGAAGAAAAATAATGATTGCAATGGAGTTTTACATTAAAATTTGAAAACAATATTAAATTTACATTTTACTATGGAGCTGATGCTTGGCATTGTGTCAATAAAAACATCCATAAAAACCAAACATTTATGAATAAACATATAAACAAAGATTGAACATAAAATGATTTGATAAAGTTAAAAATGAAAAGTTTCTGAATATGTTCTAATAACCTTACCTAAACTTTCTACAGATCAAACACGCCAATCACACTGTTCTACGGACAAAATTCTTACTTTTTTGTTGACATTTTGGGCTTCTGTTTACACCTGATACGGCAAACGTGCGGGCTGCCTCTAGGTAGCAGGGTTATCAAATAAAGAGTCATATTGCATTTTTTTCATGCTGTAGTTCGGAATTTGCATATATTTTCAAATTAGAGATAATTACAATGGTTTATTTTTTGCAAAACGGTGTTGGCATTGACATCATGTAAAAGTTTAAAAAGAACTGTCACTCATATCTCAATGCTATTGCTGTTACTATTTTTGTCGGATCTCTAGATGGCTTCCAGCAAATGAAACCAGGGTGCATAGCCAAATTTCTCAACAAAAAATAAGCACCTTTTAAGTACTTTTTAATTTAAGCACTTAAAAAATATCATAATTAGGATCTGCGCACTAATAAATAAAATTATAGCTAATTTAACAATTATTTAAAAAGTTTATCCAGTGTATTTTTTAGATTTCAATAAAAGTTATTTATGAAGGCATATTCAATAAAACATGAACATGATTAATATTATGGATCATACCGAATTTATAAAGATATGTAAAGAATTAAGCAAACTAAGCAAACTTTAATAAATTCATATCACAAATGTAAATTAGTGAATAGCCTTAAATAAATTTTTATTAAAATTTGTTATTCAGTATTTCTTTAATGAAATGCTTAAAAAAAATTAAAATAATTTTGATATGTAAATACAATAAATATTGAAGCTAAATATTTTTGTTGGAAGTAAATTATTATACGGTCCCTACGCTCATAATATTTAACAAATCTGAGATAAATGATTTTTTTTATTACAATTTTTTTTAAATTGAATCACTAAAAGATGAATTAAAGTTTTTTGGAATGAAAAATCTGAATAAATAATATTGTTTGCTAATATTTTTTCCCTCACTTCATACTTCTTCAAATCTTGTCTATAAATATTATTTAGTTTCTTCATAAAATAAGTCAAGAGTACTAGAAATTTTAAAAGTAATAATACAGTGATAAAAAGTAATATGTAAAAAAAAAATTTAATAAGTAAAAAAAGTGATGAAGTACAATAAAAGTTGAAAAAGTAAATTTTTAATTCCAGATCAAAATTAAGTAATAAATCTATATAAATTTATAGATAAAAAAACTGACTCATATGAATTAATATCTCAATAAATTCTTATCTTAATTAAATAAATAAAAGGGAAATGAAAATTTTGAAATGAAACTTCATGATTCTTTACTACTTTGGGAACCCACATGAAAATTCGTAATTATTGAATGATCCCCAAGTTAAGTTCAAGGATTAGGGTACTGATCTATAAATAAAAGAGTGGGAGAAGGTCATTAGCTTGGCAGTGACGAAAACGATGGTGCTTCACCAAGGATGAAATAGACAAAAGTAAAATGTTCTTTTGCTTTTAGGGTAAAAAAAATTGGCATATTTTAGTTGGTCCCCGTGATTAGCGAAAATTCAAGAGATTTCTCAGTTCAATTTCAGAGGGCGAAAAATGAAGCCTGAAATTGAGAATCTTTTGCAAAATGCAGCAGAGTTGCGCATGAGAATGCAAGAATCCTTCCCACTGAATCCTGCTTAGTATATGCATATGCGGACTCTCAGGTATGTCATCAAACATTTAAAATGGGGGATTAGCACTTTCATACGCTATGGACCGATGGTGTGCAGAACTGTAGATGAATGAATAATGCAAAAGTTGAATAAAACAATGTGAAAGCCAAGCTTTTTGCGAAATTCGCGGCAAAAATTGATATGGAAAAAGAGAAAATCTCATTTTGATAAAAGGAAAAATTAAACACTTTTTAAAAACGCTACTCACCCTGGGAACCTAGCATTCCCTGCGTAGTCAGCATGTTGTTCTTATGATGTAATGCTTTTCGATTAAATGCGTGGGGAGGTAATAAATTCCAGCACACAAAGTTTTAGATTATACTACCCAAGGTAAATTGAGAGACTTAACATAGAAGTATTGTTAAAAGTTGATCAGTAGAACTGAGCATGCATTTATGATTCTTTTAATGAGTGAACAGGTACTATAACAATTTTCACCCATTACTACAGTTGCCATAATGAAAAACTACAACAAAACTGTATTTAAAAATATATAATTACCATTAGAGGGAATGTTATAGATGTAGGCTTGTAAGATTTGATCAGCCACAAGATAATTAAGCAGACCAATTGAATACATGTGAAAAAGTGAACTTTTTTAGTTGGCACACTTCTCAAGAAAATATAGTCAGGTTGATATTTCTGTGGCATGAAAACTATCAGCATTCTATCAAAGAACTGTGAGAAGAGACATATTATTTACAAACTATTTTTTTTATATGCTTCAGACACAAAAAATTTAAATAAGGTGAACGTGAAAAAAATTAATACAAACAATACTTACAGTATCAATCAAAAAAAGTGAAACTCATGCTTTTTTAAAAAAATTTATTTTTTGTGTCTAGTTTTGTCAGAAACTACTCTGCGTTTTAGGAAGTACTGTAAATCTTAAAGCAAACAACTAAATTACAGATTGTTAAAATTTTTTTAAAAATAATTTCACATTTCAGGCTAGTTGGAATTGCGTTTTTTTAATTTATTTTAGGACATTATCCTCTTTGCTTAGTTACTAAAAAAACTAAACTCAGCGGCGCAACAGCCCATAGTGGGCTAAGGCCTACAGTGCCCATCTCAGTTTTCTTAACCTTGGGCTCTGGGGTGCAGGAGCAGATGTTCCGGTTAAATGGTCAGCCGAACGCGAAACCTCCAGTGTTTAGTTCTCAAGCATGCTAGGTACTCATTTATAGACCCACTGAAGGGATGAAAAGCTCAGTCAATCTTGCCCGGCCCGAGGATTGAACCCAGGACCTCTGGCACGGGAGCGCGAAGTGCCACTCAGTCACAGGGCGTCTTTGCTTAATTACACTTTCTTTATTTTTATTGATGATAGATTATTGTTATAGCATCCATAATTATGAATGCTAAATGGATATATATATATTTACATAACCATTTAGCATATTTATTGACATACTCAAAATTGGGCTCTTCTTTAACTTTGGAAACATTTTATTATATCAGAGCATCTTAAAACAATATGATAAATCTTCTATCAGAAAAGTTTCTTTTACAGTCATAACTGTTTAACATAACAATCATATTCTGTTCAAGTAACTGATTATTTTAAGTGCAAAATTTGAATGTGCCCTTTTCTGGAAGCAAGCACATTTCTTATTCACCGGGAGGACACTGTTAACCAAAAATTAGAATTACAACATAAAATTCTATATCTGATACTCAAGTATCCATAACTGCCAACAATCTGGAATTTAGTTAAAAGTTTTGATTCATAATTAAAACACATGCGTAATTCACATAAGGGTCGATACTTTAAGTTTCAAATGATAATTTTAACGATCTGAATTGTTTTGATTGTAAGGAAAAAGTATTTGAAATTTAAAATAATAGGTTACGATGATCGTTTACCTGAGATCCTTGAAGAGAAGATATTCCCATGTAAAGAAATACTCCATACAACACAGGCATTGGGATATACTGAGGGAAGAAATGAACAGGAATTAAAACGCTTTTATTTATTTCACTTATAATTAATTAGCTCATGATTTTGAAAAAATAATTATTTCACTGTTGAACACCTAAATTAAGTTTGGTATTATGGCATTGCAAGCAACTTTTTGTAGCCAAAGCAGCATAGCAAATTCCTTGAGAATTCGTCTCACAATCCTCAAGGAGTTCTTTCTTTGTTGCCCAATGTTTTTAATGATTAAAACATGTTATGATTTCATAACATAACTTAGGTTTTAGTCCTATAATTCAATTTTCATAACAATAAATATGAATTATTTTACAATGCACTATCTGCCAACTCTAAATTTCTTAAAAAAAAAAAAAAATTAAAATGCAGATGATTTTGAGTGGTTCCAAATATAATGCAAATTTATAGTATTAAAGAACTAAAAAATTAAATTATGCCACCTACAGTTATCCCATACATATTAAGATAAACTTCAACTTATTGTAAAAAAAAAAATCTGATTATAAAAGTTTAAAACTTGGTTACCAACAATAAAACATAAATTTTAAAAAAATGCTGAAAAAATAAGATGCTATGTCACATTCAGGCTTTTTAGTGGAACGAAGAAAAAAAAATAGAACATTAAAAAAAGATGAGACATTTTAGGGAGATATACCAGAACTTTTGTAAAATGGGTAAAAGAGAAACTAAAAATAGAGTTTACTTTAGATTAATAAAGACAAATTTTATCGATTTATTCTATTTTGTAAATTTATTTTACCCGTTTTTACCTATTATTTTTCTTTAAAAAAAATGCAGTCATGAGACTATTTTTTTATGAACAAAAGAAAGTATGATGTCATCTATAAGTTAATTTGTAGAAAGAAAGCTTAAAGAGTTATGAACTGAATAAATGTCATGGGAGTCATCCACAACAAGGGATGCTGCTTTTAAATAATTACATAAAATCACCTATTTATCAAGAATACTATATTTTAATTAACATATTGAATTTATAAAGATACGTTGAAGTAGGAAAAAAGAAATGAATAGATAACAATATTATGTAGAAAAATTGATGATTCATTCTTTGCTTCAAAATTTCATTATTTACCCAGTAGCAGAATTTGCAGAGTGAACCTTCATAAATCAAAATTTGCCCTCAATACAGTCAGACAAAGATTATTACTTTTATAATTCAGCTTAATCTAACGTAGGAAAAAAATATAAATAAAGAGCCTTTAAAAAATATACATCAAAACTTTTTGTTCTTAAAATTTAAGTTGAAATAAATTCTTATACAGTTAAGCTGTAATCAGGTAAATAATTTTTTTTTTTACTTTTTGTTCCTAGTGGTTTTTTTTTGTTTTTCAACTCAGCTTTTAATTTGTATTAGAAAAAAATTTAGAGATATTTTAAAAGGCAGTCAGAACAATTTTCTCATATTTTAAAAAAAAAAAAACTTGGATGAAAAATAATTTGCAATACCTACAGCTGTGCTGAAGAGTTTCTGCTCCTGGGATTATTGATAGACTGAATTCATTTCTTAACAAGATTTAATATAAATATTTAGTTAAAAATTATTGTATTAGTCTCATGATTTGGAAGCTTATTGAATCAAGTTTTTTAATAAAAAAAAACTAAAAAATTGAAATTGGGCAGCGGACAATAGAAAGTTCATAACACTACATATGTTTTTGACTTTTACTCTATTTAAGATATTAAATATAAAATGTTTTAATAATGTAGTTTAAGAATAATTAAAAAAAATTTTTTCAGGAAGGTGGATTAATTTTTCACTTTCAGTGATAATGAAACAAAATAATGTTACCTGAAGAACAGAAGTAAAAAGAACTGATAGACCAACCAGAGCAAAAATCACTATCTGTGTAACTCTCTGCTCCCTAAAATAAAATAGTAATTTAAAAATGCAAATTTTAAAAAATTTCAAATTTTATTTAACTTTTTATATTAAGTTTCATAAATAGCAAATCTAGAAATCAAATTTGAAAACAAATCATTTGTGTAACAAGTTTAAATGCTTTTGAGGTGCTTTAAAATATTGCTTACTCATGTTATTATTTTGAACTTGTTATTTATTCAATATTGAATACAATTAAGAGGTTTTTTCTCCTACTTATTAAAATTAACAAATTAACCTGCAAATCATTAACAAACAATAGCAGCCATATTAAATTCAGTTACAGTAATTTCCGGTAGATAGGCCGGGGCCTATAGGTGTTAAAAAGTTTTGCTGTCACGATGTGCGGTCTGTGCGGCCACAAGACTATGGAGTTGAACATTAGTAGTTGTAAACCCATAAAATTGGGTCAGCTGTTCAATGACGGTTATAAGAAAAATAAATAAAAAAACAGATGTTTACCGAAAATTTTCCAAAATAACGTACCTATTTCGTAATGTTTGCTCTGAAAACTTTTTTTTCCATTAAAATATAGTTCGATTAAAGAAGTTTTCGATTGACGAAAAACCGTCCGACGTCATCTACAAATGGTATTACAACTTCCGATTTGTAACTTAAGAATAATTAAACTTAGTAAACTTTAATTTCAAATTCTTACAAAACTAGAAAATCAACTCTTTTTGTTCTATTTCCGTAGATACTTCTAGTTGTATACTTCCTTTTTATTTATTTTTCAACGCTGATTAAAAATTTCTGCCCCTTTTGTGAACCGATGCATTCAATATATAAGATATAAAAATTGAAAAAAAAAAAGCTCTTCTGCCTTAAATAAACAAGCCTAAGAAAAAGAAATCACTGGAATTTTTAATTGACACCGATCTGCTGATTGACTGATGTAGAACTGTCAAATTGCAACAGAAAAAAAAAGATTAAATTTGAAAGAAAGAAAAAAAAATTTAAAAATATAGAAAGAAAGAAAAAAAACGATATTCTTCAAAACAAATCCCATTACTGAGTTTATAGAAAATACCAAAATAAAAAACAAATGGAACAAGACTTCGAACTATTAAAATATTTCAATTGGAACATCTGCTTCTGTCTCAGAAACTAAATTCATTCCCATTGAAATTTATAATTCATTTTATTTTTTCTTGAAAGAAAGTATTCTTTTTCTTATAAATTTTATTTCTTTTTTTAAAAATCAATTTCAGTAAAAAAAAAAAAAAAAAATTCGTAGCGTTTATTTCAGCAATTTCTACATCATCTAAAAATCAAAAATAAACTTTATCAATACTTTATTATTTTTTATTATCTATGAACTAATTTATCCGATTGATATATAGATTTTATAATAAATAATTGAAGCTTAAGATTTGGAGAGGAAAGATTTTGTCTTATTTGAAATGTTTCCTTTGTGATCTAAGTGCAATCGTAGTTTCTTTCTCTCTTTCTTTTAACGAGTTCTCTTACGAAGTAGAATTAAAACTTTTTTTTTTTCTTCTATGTTTAGCTGTTTTGGTTAGAAAAAATTTTACTTTTTTAATGATAAACAATAAGAACTTTATTTTTAAAATTAGATATCGTTCTTTAGAACCATGATTTTTTAATTATGAGGAAACATGTTTTTTTTTAGAATTCATCATCTCACCTTTTTTATGAAGCTAGAACGAACCCAGCTAAAAGAACAATTTCATCATAAATCAAATTTTAGAAACAAAACGAAAAACAAAGAAAAACTGTCTATATCTATTGATCAAAAGAACAATTTGTTTAATTTTCCATATGTTCTGCTGTCATTTCCAACCCTTCCTCACACAGGTCATTGTGCTAATGATAGCAGGGGGTTGAGGGGAGAAAGAAGGAAACATTTATTATCTCTCCCTTCCGAATTTCACAGTCCAAAGAGGAGAGGGAAGTATTTCATTTTTATCTTTACTCACACTAAATTTATGTTGGGCTGTCGATGTCATAAGTATTTTGGACATCATAGAATCCTTCCGCGACTTCCTCCCCACCTATGACTGCGGTGATCATTCATTTTCTTTTTAATTATTAATTTTTATTTTACTGAAGGTCACTGAAGAATCTACGTTTCAAAAGTTGCGGTTACATTTGACCATTACTATTATAACTAGTGAATGAAATAGTTCTTCTTCCTGGTTGCACCTGGAATAAGGTGACCTAGCATGGGAAGGGGGCCGTATGTATTTCAACATATTGTGCAGCTTTCTTTATATTCTTTAGTTTCCCCCCTACTTGTTCTACAGAAAGAAGGAGAAGGAATTACATTTCCTTCTCTTTCTTTTATCTTACCGCTACGAGCTTTTGCTTGAAAGATGTTCCTTCCTTGATGAAGATGATATAGATAATGAACTAGGTGATGATTTACAACGTTTGTTTTGTTCTGACAGTGAAGAATCCGATTTCGATGGTTTTGAACAAATATATGATCAGAAATATTTGAAAAGTAAATAAAAAAAAAAGGAGATTTATTTTTATCTTGTCATCAGTTTATTTTTCAGTGCGTACACATTCTCAACTTACGATTTAGATTGGTTATACATATTTCTTCTGTAAAAGTATCATTCTCAATTCTTTCTTTTTATAATAAGAGTATATATAAAAATAGATTTACCAATAACTGTTTTCTAAGCATAGAGTTTATGTTTTAAAGATTATTATTTTTCAAGTGTATTTTCACGCATGTGATATTAGATAAAAATCGATGATTCATCCAAAAAACAAAAGTGTGGCCTTTACCGCGGTGCGGCCTGTTGGAAAATGTAAACAAATAGATGGGCAGTAGGGTCACTTCCTAGGGGATGTTTAGAGAGAGTTATGCCAGTTTAATTGAATGTAGTTTTTCTTTCTTTATATTTAAAGTTTTATCTTCAATAAATATAGTTGCACAGTTTTCTATGAAGTGAATTCTTTATTTGTAATAGATTTCTTCAATATCTTAAACTTAATAAGCTGGCTCCTATTTTTCAACACGGTCTATAAGATGAAAATTGAAAGTTTTAGCAATGTTTTTCGCGGGTGCGGCCTGTATGGTGGTGTGACGTGTCCACCCGAAATTACTGTATTTATTATTTCTTTTTAATTTATTTGCATTCTTTTGGTTTGGTTTGCATAATTTAGCTTCATAATTTTGCTACTTGAATCGCAAAATTAATATCTGAATAAGAATTAACATAAATTATATTTATATTTTAATAGGCTTAAAATATTTTTCATTGTTGAGAGTATGTGAATGATCAGAAATAAATGGGTCAAAAAATGTTCCACAATTCTTAAGAAATACTGAAATATTTTATCGGTCCTTAAGTTGATCTTTATTTATAAAAAGGACTAAAAATACTCATTTGTTAATTATGAAATTCATTATTTATATAAATTCTTTAACAATTAGAAATATTTCTGTGAAATCCATATTTTTTTATATGCTGATTTTACTTACTCTGAAAATAAGTTTTATCTTGTAAGTTTCTAGGATTAAAAGCTTATCAGCAATGTGAAAAACAACTCATTACCAATGGAGTGGTTTTGTACTTACTATTATTTTACATTGAGTTTATTTTACTAATCGAATAAATATAAAAATTATACATCTAATTTTCAACACTGGTCCATTATTGTACTGGTAAACACTGGTACTGGTTCAAATAAACAGCAATAATATATTGTTATCTATCTCAGTTTCAAAATTTTTAAGTGTTTTATAAGAAATCCAACACTTTGTTCAGTAAAAGTTCTTATTTGAAACTGACATAATCTATAAAAGATAATTTGCTTTTGTTAGTATTTTCAATGCTGCAGTCCAGAGGGCATTTTGGTGCGCATATTGGTAACCAGTGCTTGAACATAAATAACTTTTTTTAAACAAGTAAAAAATAAAATAGTAAGCTCCAAGCAGTGACTTAATCGGATAAAAAGAAAAACAGTTTTCTTTAAACCAGGACAATGTTACTAACTTAGCTGTCACAAAAGTGGGCTAATACTGGATGTAGAGCAGGTTTTGTAGTGGTTCAAAAGAAAAATCAGGACAAGATTTCACAAAAATATCAGAATTTTTTTTTGATGCAATACATAGTAAACTATTAAGAAGAGGAAATGAAGGACTAAAATAAGGTTGTTATTAACTGGTATGAAAATTTTGTTTTGTGTGGCATGTCTCTTTAATTCTTCACAACATTTTAAAAAAGAATATGGACAACACTCAACGTTTTCCAATAAAAAATAACGATAGGAACAATTCCATCAGAAAGGTTTTTTTTAAAAAAAAAAAATGCATTTTCATGCATACCTACTTAAGGTATGAAAACTCAGAACCTTCATTTTCTTGAATTTAAAAATAGATTCCGCAATATAAAGACAGATTGAAATAGGTTTAAAATAAAACTGACAATTATAATCATTTTTATATAATAATAAATTATTTTAAAACTGTAATATATGTAATCTACACACTAAAGAATAAATGTATAAAAAATAAACAAATGATTAGAAAACGTAATACATCGTAATCTGGAAAGAAAGATCATAAAAATAAAACAAGAAATTAAGCCATTACTTATAGTAAATGAACATTAAAAGTACTTTGAATTTTGCAAATAAAGGAAATGTATATGGAATGATAAACAGTGCCTTCACTGAAATTTGATAACCCAGAGAAAAGAATTTACTACTCAAAAAATCTTAAGCTAACCTTTAGCAATATTTTTCACTTAGCAATTGGACTTATTAAGTAAAAAAAATTGGCAGCAAAAACGCCAAGATTCATAATTTGCAAGATCATATTAAAATAAATCATAAGCTCAAATTTTATAAAATGACCAAAAGACTGAAACAAGATTAAAAGTCTAAATATGAGTAATTGGTGAATGGATCCAAAATTCCAACTATCATGTTTAAAATTCTTAAGGATTATTAAGTTTTATTATTATTAAATAAAAATTAGATATAAACATTCCGAAACAACCAAGATTTTAAGTGTATCGTGTATCAAAACTATACAATCAAAAATGAGTGAATAGCCACCGAATTTAATTACTGTTTTCCCAACTGATTAAAATAATAATAGGTAAAAGGATTGACAGCAATCTGAATGTAGAGGCAATATAAATTTAATGCGCCATTTTTTAGACTATAAAAACAACACAAATTTTGTAAGATTAAAGGCATTCATAAAAAAAACCTAGCCCACAAACCTACCATGGAGATCCTTAAACAATTTCAAAAATTATACATCATTTTTGGTACAAAATAATATTTAATTTAGTACAGTACAGAACCCGTTATCCGAAAATCAGAAAACCGGAAAACCAAAAAACCGGAACGAAATTCGATAAATTTTCCCGCCATTTTTTAAAAAGAATTTTTTTTTTCCTCATAAGATTTTAGGATTTTTCTTTCTTTTTGGAAAGATGTTTACCTTACTATCATTTTGGAAATAATCATTAGTGTATTACTTCGTTTTTTCTTCTTTTTAAGATTATTTCCAAATATAATTTTTTTAGTTGGGTTTAACAATAAAAAAAAACGGCTTTTTGTGGCGATTCAGAAAACCGGAAAAATCGGTTATCCGGAATAGCGATGGTCCCGATCGTTCTGGATAATCGGTTCCCTACTGTACATACAATAAGTAAACTTACAATATTTTCAAGAATAGGAGCCGTGACAGGATACACAGCAGTACTTAACTTTTATATCAGGCATACTTTGGAGTTTAGAAATAGCATAATTGGATTATTTAAAAAAAAAAAAATGAAATTTTAGTGTTGAAGAGGGATTCTTTAAAAATTTGCTCTTCAGTATCCTGTAAGTAAAAAACCAGTTGTGCATGACCTTGAGGTTCAAATGCTTGTACTACTAATTTATGATGAAAAAGGGTGAAGAGGATGGGAGCAATTAAAAATTCTTTGTTGCAACGATAATTCGTATTACTGAGGAAAAGGAAAACGAAAGGAATATTTCTCCGCATTAATTCCATTCCTTTTGAGACTAGTTTTTGAATTCACACTATGAATAAAAACATACTAGTTTTGAAGTTACAAAGTCTAGTTTTTCTTATTTTCTAGATAAAGAAATTTAAAAAAAATCCAAATGATTCTTTTACCATCAAGTGTTTGTTAAAGTGTTCTGAAAAAAAAAAAAAAAAAAAAAAACAGGAATATCAGGACAAAACACCAAAAATGAGCACATAATATATCGTATCAAGAAAACTATGAACCCTGTATAGAACCAATATTCTTAAAATAAGTATTCAAATTGCACCAAAAATAATCATAAATTATACATTTCACTCTTAAAAAGGATGGCAGGTAAAATATCCTACCTAACTCCCAAAAAATGAGGTTTCTCTCCTGGAGCAGAGCACTCAGATTCCATCCGCAAAGAATTGACGTGCGTCATGGCAAGCACGGTTGCAGCAACAAACCACGGGAGACCAAAGATGGAGCATATTGCAATTAATATAGCCAACACAAATAAATCTAAGTGATAACCACAACCTTTCTAAAAAACATGATGTAAAAACAATTATGATTAAGTGTTCTTAAAATGTTCACCAATAAACATCCCTATAATTTTACAGAGATGTTAATAAAATAGATACAGTATGCAAAAATATTTTAAAACAGTTACAAACTTGTAGTTGTTTTTAAAGTAATTTAAAAAGGTGTAAAAGTTGTGACTCAAACTATTTTACAAAGTTTCTATCACCCCCTAAGTTGATTTGTTAACAATTGCTTATACTGATTTTGAGGCACAGGTTTCTAATAATCTCAGCATAAAGAAGTGACTTCCTTTCTAGAAATTTTAAAACCCCATTTTTCAAGTAAACTTTTTATAGAAATGATTTTATACAAATTATTTTAACTCCAAAACTTTATATTGAAATTTATATAATCCTTTTAAGATAATGAAAAAAAAAATGTTTCCATTAAAAGGACACTAAATTTTATAATTAAGATCAGTGATATGAGTGGAGAGGGGGGCTGTGTTGAAATTTTGGAGCAGCACTTTAATTTTTAGATCAATGGTTTGCTTTTACATCTCTCTTCAAACTTGTCTACTATTTTTACTCCATCTTAAATGGTAATTAGAAATTGTTTCTTTTCATTTTTTATTTTAAAATTATGGTATTTCGGGATTATCCAGCCGACCATTTTCGTCAAACCCGATATTATTGCCAAAAGGTAGCTTCTGCACCAATAACCACAAATTTTATGATTTTTACTGTGTAATCCTTAACTATGCGAGTATTTTAGAGTGTTGAAATATACTATTTTCTTTTTTAACTGCGCTGCAAAGAGATTCAAATTTGAGAGTGCAATGGCATAGTTATCATTTCTTCTAAGAAAATGTGTGTGAATGACCATGATATGGCATTGTATATCAAAACTGATACGCAATGGTGGTGCAATGTGAAGGGGTGCGATAAACGAGTTTTTTTTGTTATTATTATTTGATAAATTCAATGTGTTTGGAATTGTGTTTAGAATGTTTATTTTGGAAATTGCTTTTCATTATGATGGCGCTAAAGAAGTTGAACGCAAGCGTTAACAGGATAATCCCAAAGTACCAAAATTATTCTATGTCACAAACCCTTATTCTAAGGAAAATATTGTATTTTCGAAGAAAAAAAAGAAGTTCAGAAAAATTTAAATATCAGAGATTAGCTAAGATGAATTGGAACCCTAATCTCTGCTGTATTTAAATAAGCAGTATTCAATAAGAATCCTTCTTCCTGTAAACTTTTTCTTCCTCTTAACTTTGAACATTAAAAGCGTAAAATATTTTAAACTACAAATATGTTATTGAATATGAAATGAAGCTAACAAAAGGGATTTGTAACACTTTCCGCAATAACACTGAAGTGCAAAATGATATCCAGTAGGTTAGTTTCTTTCCAAATTCAATTTTTGCTTCTAATGCCTATCGGCTTTCTGAATTGCAAAACATTCACAAATTAATTTAAGAATGTACCAAAAAGAAAATTCAACTTTTCTATAATTTTAAACATTTGGAAAAGCATAATAATTTAAGTTTGAACCTTCAACTTGTTTTCATGTCTGTTAATAATGACTGCAGTAATCTGTTGATCCATAAAAATCAAGATAGTTGCCAAGAGTGCAGGCAAAATTGCAACAAGTGATGTCCACCAAGGATTTCTCTGACCAAATGGAGTAATAAGCCAGGTACGTCCGTGCCATGTTGGCTAAAAAAAATAATAAATATAAGACACAAAGATATAACTGATTATTTTAAAATAATGGTTTATTATTAGAGTTAGGTAATTGATCGAATTTATCAAAAGAAACTAAAATTTACTTATAACTAGTTGAAGCAAAAAAATAAGTTTAGTAGAATACTTTCTAAAATCTGAAGTTTTTTAACTCAGAAAAGATTTCAGAAAAAACTACTACCAATTACAATTAAAGAAATCTACAGATAAAAATTTAAAAACGTAAATATTATTCACCTCATTTTTAATAGAAATAGTAGTAATCGATTAACATTAGGTGTAATTGAATGCACTTCAGAAGATCATACTCAAAAAGAAATTTTTTTCCTCCTTACGTTTCAACAAACAAGTCCTTTTGGTCCACTAGCTCTGCCATTCAAATAATTTGTTTCGTTTTAGGATCATTTGCTCTTGTCAAACGGAGCACCGTATTCGTGTTGTGTCAGATGGCATCATTTTCAGAAAGAGTTCCCACACCCATCTGAATTTTTTATGTATCGCTGTTGTGGGGTTACAGTTAGTTTGCTTAAATAATTTAGACTTAGATATTTCAATTGGCCAGTAAAATATTACAATATCAGGTACTGCATAAAATAGGAAAGGACTATTCTTACTATTGATTTGAAAATTTGCACCTTCACTTAGATGTTGTATTATATTTTTATTAGTGCCTTGAACGTGAATTGTGCTTTTTTAATTCTTAAAGAGACATCTTTATCTGTCCCACCCAATTTCTCTGGGACACTATGTCAGCACAGCACCAAGATATGCAAAATGTTTTACTTTATCCATTTCTTTTCTATTTATGCATATCTATATTACATTATATATCTATATGTATTACGTATCTATCTATATATATATATATATATCAATATTACATTATCTTTTATAAAAATTGAGAACTCCTTAAAAAAAACAATAGTTTATAACACCGATATACAAAACAAAGTTTGTTATGAAGAATGGCTCTTGCGACAGAATAATAAAAAATGGGGAAATGTAAAAACAGTTACTCATAAATGAAACTACATTAAAAGCCTTGCAAAATATATAAAAATACACCTTCCTCAAATTAACTGATTAATCAGATAAGAATCATACTTTTAAATTAGTTTTTCCTAATTGCATTATTTCAATTTCTTTGAAATACTGCAAAAAAAAAAGGAAAAAAGAGAGAGAGAGAGAAAGTGCTTTAACATTTAGTAAACACTTAACGCTTCATATAATTGTTATGAAATGACATCACATAATGAAAAAAAGAAGAAAAAACAGTTTGCTTATTCAGATGTGCAGTAAAATAATTGAATTAATATAAAATATTCATTTTGCTTATCTCACAACGAAAAAAGATACTGTATAGTGCACCAAAAAATCCTAATGATTTGTGGTGGTGACCTCAAATATGCTAATTAATAAGTGCAAATGATATTTTAAGTTACAAAATCAGACACAAAAATTTACTTTCTCTGAATAAACATATCTTTTTTTTCGACAGATTCGGAATTTTGATCAGCAAAATAAAGGGTGTAGTTGCAATTTGAGAAATAGGGTTAAAATAGTCTGTTCAGAAGAGCGCTTTTAAGTTTGGACACCTTAATGTCACTATATTTCAAGAGTTTTTTAAAGCACATTGAAAAGTTTTTACCCACAATTATAAAATTCAATTATTCAAGGATAATTCCATTCAAAAAATAGCTTTTAGTAAAAATATATTTTTTATTGTCTTATTTAAGATTGGTAAAAAAAAAAAAAAATTGAAATGTAAGGCAGAAAATTTTCTGCCTAGTTTTAAAGAATGTAATTTTGCATGGCAAAATATAAAATTTGAGCAAAATCAGTCTAATAATTCCAGAAATATTGAATTTAAAAAACGTCAGATACTCAAATTTTAAATTTTGCCTTATAAAATAAAATTTTTTAAAATGATGCAAAAAACTCTGTACAATTCAAAATTTTATCAACTATTCTTAAATAAAATAATAAATATTTACTAATTATTTTTTGCATGGAAATTATCTTTAGATAAACCAATTTTATAATTGTGTGTAACCTTTTTTCAATTCGCTTAAAAAAGTTCGTCAGATATAGCGAAACACGTAAAAAGTAAAATTACCATTAAGGGGCTCAAACTTTGGAATGCTCTCCTGAACAAACATATCGGGATCGTATTTAAGGGATCAAAAATTGGAACCCACCTAAAAAAAAGATACGTTTATTTAGGGAAAGTACGTTTTTGAGTCTGATTTTGTAGCTTAAAATATCGTCTGCACCAATTAACTAGCCTATTTGAGGTCACCCCCTCAAGCCATTAAGATTGAGTCCTAGAACGTGAAGATCCGATCATTAGATCAAACGTCATTCAGGGTGGTCCGTTAAATTTTGGTGCGCTGTTCAACAATAATTGCGATCAGCAGTTGTAGAAATTTGCAGAGTTTCCAGCAAATTCATAGTATAAAATAAATAAATATTACCTGAAACTTTTCTGGAACTTGCAGTTTAGGAGTCTTCAGACCAACACCAATATCAGCAAGAGTCATTAAAAGAATAGCTATCACAACAGCAAAGTCGCTGACTGTACTTCGTACCTGTTCACATTAATATCTTTGCATCAGGGGTTCCAATTCAAAAATAAAATTCCAAATACAAACACACGCACACTTGCATGCACACACACACGAATATATATATATTTAATAAGCAAAAAAACACAAGCAATTTAAAATTTTAACGAAACATAGTTTGTTTATAGTCAGTCTTCTTATATCTAACTTGTGATTAAGAGCCAAAATTTTTACAGAAAACTAAATTATTAAAACTTATGTTTTATTTAACTGCAAATATATGTAAGAAAATTTTAAACTAATATTTAAGGCATGATTATTTTTCACAAACAATTTTTTTTTTAATAATTCTAGAAAAATTTAACCATGTTGAGTCAGAATTTCTACAAGAAATATCAGAAATAGATGTTTAACTCATTTCTTTTGAACATTATTGGCTACTTATTGTTGCTGTCAATTTTAAAATTAATTTTTTCCTGGGTTGGTTACAAGATTTTTCCAGGCTTGGGCCAAAAATTGTATTATTCTCGAATTTTTTTTTCTAAAATCAAATACCGTTTCTTTGATCCCATGGGAACTCAGTTTCATACGAAATAAAAACAAACATTTATGTTACTTGTTCGAAGTAATATTCAGTGTTCTAAAAGTTGGAAATTTTAAATTACTTTTATTGAAGTATAAGTTTTTATCATAAAATGCAATAAAATAATGATGACAATAGGAGCTTCAAAAAATTTGAAAGCTTTCAAATGCGCTCAAATTGAAAACAAAAATTATAATGTATGTCATTTTTAAAAGCTTAACTTTTCACAAAGTTTATCAAATCACTTAGATATTTACAATACATATTAAAACACACAAATTTTCTCTCTATAATTCCTGAATTCCAATTTCAAAGATATCAAAGAATATTTTCCTTATCATTTGCAAGTTTGAATCAAAGAACATTCTTATTGTAAATTTCTAATTGAGGGATAAAAAAAATGAAAAGTAATTAAAAATGAATGATTAAAAAATGTACAAAATTTTGATTTCTCCAGAAGGTTGCCCTTCTCTCTATCTCTGAATGAAAAAATGAATTTTAGTAAGTAACAAGTCATTTTTATACATGTGTGGTTATGAATAATACCTATATATCCATTTAATTTCTTATATCCACCATATCCAAAAAAAGTCTCAACAAGAAGAAGATTTAAAGTTCAGTAAAATAAAAAGCATTTGACATCTATTTGCCTAAGATTTGAAAAACCAATTCATTCATTGCAATAAGATTACAGCCAAAAGAATATTTAAACATTAGGAATTATAAATTTTCTATGGACTATTTCTATAGTAATTTCATGAAGTTGAAACTTTGAGAAAATGAAAATATGTTTACTTTTTTTACAGTCAAATGTCATTCTTTCAGAAAGATGACACTTAAAATCACGGAACTTTTATTTTCTTTGAGAAAAGAGTTTCTAAGAAAAGCCATGGAAAATTTCAAAAGGAAATTAAGGAAAATTTAAAAATAAAACTTTGTCATTATATATAGGTTTCTTAACACATTCGCTGCCACTAAAAATGATATTTCCATCCTCAGTAGATGGGTTCGAATAGTTTAAATGTTCCTTATATTTACAAGGAAAACCTGAAAAACGAAGAAACATATTATTTTCCTGTTTAGAGAGTGTTTTTTTTTCCGACGCTCTGGAGCGTCTGATCAGTATCTGATCTGAGAATACTGATCAGACGCTCCAGAGTGTCTGATCAGTATTCTCAGAAATAACCGACATATTGCTCAAAATAGCAGCTTGAAAGGAATAAAACGGAATACCATTCAAGTATACGTAGTACCATTTATGAAACAATACTGAAAATATTTACATAATAAGCACAATATACAGATATTGGCAGTCACGCACATAAAAAAATTCAAACAAAAGTTTTGATAACCAACCCCAAAAAATAATGCTTCACCAGCGTGCCGAAACAACTTCTCTGTTCAATTTCCAAAGCCATACTAAACACAGAGCATATAACTTATCATAGTCGATCAACGTGCCAGCGCGTCGTTGGCATACAAGTAGGTCAAGCTCTGACATACATATGCGTCGCGTATGTATCTTCTGCTAGTGCGTCGGTGGCAGCGAACATGTTAAGCATAATTTTAGTAGAAAACTATTGCCTAAGTTGTGTTAATATTTTTAAAAAATCTTCAATATCTTGTTATTTAGAGATCCTAACTCAGTTGACACAGCATTGTGAAAATTTGTATAAAACAACAAACAACAAATACATTGTAAGGTTTTGTTACTGGATTTACTCAATGATCATTAGTCCAGTGGCGTACGCAAGGGAGGGGTTTAGGGGTTTAAACACCCCCCTTGAGCTCAGACAAAATGGCAAAAATAAAAATTTTAGTAGAAATTATGCGAGCTATTATTTCTTAAGACTATATATTTTTATTAACCTTATGCCTACTTTTTTTTCCTCACGGTATTTCTCAGAATACTGAAAAAACATTTACTATAATAGGGTTGCACTTTTGAAACCAAATTCACGAGATACTGTTATGGACTGGTTCCTTTCTGTCCTGCCAGTATAGTTTTCGAGACTGGCTGTCATTTGCGAGATCTTTACGCGATGATTCTGGAATCCTAGACGTTCTGTCGTTTTGGAGACAATTCGAGAATTTTGGAGATGCGGTGAAAAATTATATAAAAGGGGGAACGGAGTACAGTGGAGTTAGTCAGACTAAGAATTATCTCTGCCCCTTGTCTTTCGGAGCTTGTCGCTAAATCTGTTTTGTTTTGTCTTAACAAAAAGTTCATTCAATCGCCGAACCCGTTGTCGCCAGTATTTCGACTAGTGAAAAAATCAGTAGCAATACCAGAGATACTGTGCTCGTTGAAGTTATTCATTCCAGCTCGAAACTTTGAGATCGTAGCATGGCGGATATTTCTGTGCCAATATATACATGTATTTGCTGTTCTTAGATCTTTAGGATTTAACAATTTTTAACGCAAGAATTTAGCAATTTTTAATTATTTTGAGAAAAAATCACGATCTGGAATTAGTGAGGTGATAGCATCTAGTACCAATGTAAGTTTTTCTGTTGCACAGAAATGTGATACTTCCGTTGAAGAAAACGTTTCTAGCATAACAAAATCTGATGAATGTGAAAGTGGCCCTCAAAGTGTTACTTTCCACCCATATGACATTAAACTTTTTCAGAAAATATTACATTATGTTCCTAAACTTAAAAAATCAAATCAAAATTTAACTAAACAATGTTGTCTAAATAAAAAGTCAAAATTGTCTAGCTGTCAAAATTAGGGAAATAATAGTGCTTTATAACAGATTCGAATTTCTCTTAGTAGTTTCAGAAAATTATGAACACCCCCCTTGAAAAAATTCTGCGTACGCCATTGCATTAGTCACATATGGCACCATTGTCTAAGACTAAGTTGAGCTCCGTGAGGTCTGGTCTTAACAGACTGCAAAGAATGGTCTGTGTAGCCTTGTCAGGCTGTCTCACAACCACTCAAATGGCTGCGTTTGAGACTAACTTCGGCTCCTTCCGCTATATTTGCACATAGAAGCTCTGACACGCATTAATGTACCTTGGATTATGGAAGAAATATTCTAGGCACTTGTTGTGGGGTCACCTTATGTCACAGATGACTGATCTTCCTTCTTTTATCATGTCCAGTCACTAAGATATTCTTTTCATAAATTTTTTAAAATCCATATTTCTTTCAGAGATGAATGGCTCAAATCTCCTCTGTGGCTTAGGGGCAATTGTTTAATGGATAAAGGCTTAGTTTTAAATCAGGGGCAGGTATTTATTGTTCCAATGATGATACCAAACTTCACATTTTTCCTGGTAATTATGCTACTGTTTCTCAGGCTGAAGTCTATGCTATCTTCTTGAGCTGTAAGGTGTGCATAGCAGGGATGAGAGTAGTCAGAAAGTAAAAAGGAGGAAATCCAGGAATGAATGAATGTGTGTGTATATATATATATATATATATATATATATATCCAAAAAATAGACAAAAAAGTGCCTTTTTTAAACTTGTAAACCATGTTATTATAAATCCTGATGATTAATTTTAAAATTGTATGAATAGATCAATATGAATCACATGCATGATTTTAAATTGAGAGAATATGAATCCCGATGTGAGGCTTTTAAATCATGTGAATATGAAACTCTACACCGAATTGAAAAAATGTGAAAATACAAATCATGATGCGTAATTTTTACATCACGTAAATACGAGTCACAATGCATAATTTTTAAATCGCGCGAATGTAAATCCCAATGCCTAATTTTTAAAGCACGTATAAACATGAAAATCGATTTTTGATAGTACAATCGCAAAAACGAATCACGAAATTTGATTTTAAACTCGCGTGAATACGAATTGCTACATAGGGTTTTAAAAGCGCGTAAATACAAATCACGATATTGGATTTTTAAATCTCATAAAAAATAAGAATTGCAATGTACGATACCTAAATCGCCTGAATAAGAATCGCAATGTTCAACTTTTAAATCAGGTAAATACGAAAATCGATGTTTGATAATAAAATCGCGATTTTAAAAATGCATAAATACAAAACGTGATATTGGATTTTTAAATCGCGTAAATAAGAATCATAATGTACGATACTTAAATAGCGAAAAGAATTAGAATTGCAATGCGCAGAGATAATGCTAGGACCATAGATAATGCTTAGGACCCCTTAGGATAAGAATTTATGCTATGGATCAAATATTGGGGACAAACTAGCCTTTGAGAAGAGCTTGATATAATTAATCCTACATGGGGTGAAAAACTCCCACCGCTATCCCAACGGCAAGGGGATGATTCTAAACCCATGCTTGGTCTACCATTGAGGATATTTAACATCAGCACTGTGCGTGATACAAACCAGGAGATGACCTATCCCAACTATTTATTATCTGATAAGATATTACTGAAATAAAAGTATTATGCCGCAAAGTCATAAACACAAGATTTGGATAAACATTAATAAATACATAATTAGAGACATCACTTACTTTAGAAGGGAAAAATGGAGTGGTTTTAAACTGTTTCAGAAACACTGCAATGGCAAATGTGCAGGCATAAAGAATGATAGAAAATAAGTAGACGTCAGGATAGGTTGTGATACATCCAGATCCTACCATGGTACCATTGTACCACTCACAGTGAGTTCTGTTTAGGTTGCTCCACTCAATGCTATCAAATATTTCTCTGGTAGTACCGTTTGACGGAGAACATACGCACTCAGCTGGGAATGATATCGAAGAGGAGACGAGGGGGTAGTAGTGTCCAATGTCCAAAACCTAGAAATTAAAATTTAACGGAAAGAAGGGAAAAAAGAATCTTTAAGTAAAACCGTTGAAGCTTTTCAAATCCTTATAATAAAGGCATTTTTTAAAAAAATCACTAATACAAGCTAGAGAGAGAGACACCAGTATAAAGACAGGACAGTTAAAAGAGCGGAATTTTAATGCAATTCAGAAGACTAATAAATTTGTGTGCAGTAAACTTAGTAACAAACAATGTAGTAGTATGGGGTTGAGTAAAAAGTTTTTCGCCAAAAAAAGACTTATAAAATGACAAATACATACAAAATCAGTAAAGCTAATGAAGATAGTAATCTCCATGGTCCAACAATGAGAATAGTAATCTCCATGGTCCAAACCAACAATGGTCTGCCAGCATTTTGGCAACATTTCAATCCCTTCAATGAAGAACTGCAGCGAGCGCGAGTCCAGAAAGCGATCAAAATCATTATTTGAATGAAAGAGCCATCGAGATGCAGCTGCAGATGCGAAAACAGATAGTAATCTAAAGACGCCATGTCTGGGTTGCATGGTGGATATTGCATCAAATCCCACTCCAGCATGTAGAGCGCCCAGTCAGTCATCGCACTAACATGTGGCCGGGCGTTATCTTGATGAAAGAGACCACCTTCCTTCTGAACTAGTTTTTTTTAATTTTTTCGCAATGCTAACTAATCGCCTAACTAGCGATTTCATCACTAACTTTGATTAGCATATTGCTGTATATTGTATTGCTGATAGCCGGTCTGCTTTTCAAGCCCTCCTTATAGATAGATAATCCCACCAGATACAGAGAAGCACTTTCTTGTTAGTTAGCATTCGTCTTGCTACAGAGCCTGCTGATTCCTCGGGTGCTAATTAGCCTGCCTTACGGCTTGTATTGTTGTAGTACACCTATTTTTCATCACAGGTTACAATTCTATCCAGAATGTTCTCTTTTCTTTGATCTCTGAACAGAGCCAAACAGCTTGCTTTTCTTTTGCTTGTCTTTAACAGTCAATCGTTCCACCCCCAGTGGTTCAACTTAAACATTAGATTTATGTGTTTGAAAGCATTAACTATTGTTATTTGAAAAACGTTAAGCTCTGTTGTGACCGTTTATTATAAGGCATGGGATATGTATTTAGGATGATTGACAATGATAGCACTCATATTGATAACTTATAACATAACAATAACTTTATTCACAATACGTACATAGAACACATCAACAATAGAACATACTGGAAACCGAAACTGAAACATACAATGTAAACACAGTTGCAGTTACATCACAACCGCGATACTAGCGCCACTGGAATTACATGGAAGATCCCAACAGTCTCCCCCACTTAATTAGAATTGAAATAACAGTTAATTGAAAACATTAGCTACTTAAAAATTGAATATGTTTGAAAAATACACTTAATTGAAAATACTTAACACAGATTTGAAATATGCTTATGACATTACGAAGTCCCTAAAGCGTGTAGGTAATTGTCTCTTTCTTTTTGGTTTTGTCACAACGTCCTGTTTGGAATTTGTTGGAAGTTCTGGAATACTAGGCTGAGTAGGTGAGGAGATCTTAGATGGTCTAGGTATGTCAAAAGACTGGGTTGGGCCAAAAGTCACACACTTTTTTTTCTCTGGAATTAATGTTGATCTTAATTGGTTTATGTGTCTCTTTAATTGCCGACCTGAGTCTAGTAAAATCAAATAATGACGTGTACCATACTTTTTCACGACTTTGCCAAACTGCCATACGTTATGGTTATTTATGAACAACCTCACCTGGACTCTCTCCCCCACTGAAAAAGATCTTACAGGAGTACTGGAAACTGTTGATGGTGTTGGATGATAAGGAAAGATTGAGTTTAAACGTATGCGGATTTTTCTATGTAAGTATAATTGAGCAGGTGACTGTCCACAAGCTAGAGGTGTTGCTCTATAACGGAATAATATGTTTTGAACTTTACTTGGGATTGAGGATTTTTCAAGAAAAGAAGCTTTTAACTTTTGCTTTAAGGTTTGGACATTTCGCTCTGCAAGACCATTGGTGGCAGGATGTCCTGGAGCGATGAATTTTTGAAATATTCCTCGATTAGAACAATAAGAATGGAATTCTTCACTTTGAAATATTGAAGCATTATCAGATACAATAACCTGTGGATAGCCATGAAAAGAACAAATTTTTTCTATCAAAAGGATAGTTTTTGAACTAGTTGGGGCATCTTTAATGACTTCGACTTCTGCCCATTTGGACTTAGCATCAACACACACCAAAAAATAGTAATTTTCAAATGGACCTGCATAATCTATATGAATTCTGTCCCAGTTATCTGCTGGAGATTCCCACGGATGGACAGATACCTTTGGAGGATTAGACTTTGTCAATGCGCAGCCTTCACATCCTTTGACTAAATTTTCAATGTCACGATTTATGGCAGGCCAATAAACATACTGTCTTGCCAGTTGCTTCATTTTAGTTATTCCTAGATGAGTTTCGTGAAGTTCCTTTAGTATGTTTGAACGTAAGCTTTTTGGAATAACTACTCTTTCTCTTCGAAAAAGTATGCCATCAAACAATGTAAATTCTGAATCTTCAGAGTTGTTGTTCAGCCTTTCAATTATTTCGCTGAGTTCTGGATCTTTCTTTGTTTCAGACTGGATTGTTAAAGATGTTATTTTTTCACTTGAAATCTGGAAAATGTTTTCGGCACATATTTGATTTGCTTCTTCCCCTATAAATTTATCGACTGAGTTTTCGGGTTTTTGAATTGGAGCTCTAGACAGGCAATCGACATTTTCATTTTCAGATCCCTTTTTGAATTGCACTGAGTAATCAAAACTTGATAAGTAGGAAGCATAGCGAAGTAATCGTGCTGAAGTCATACGTGGTAGTGCCTTATGAGAATGAAAAATTCTTGTTAGTGGCTCATTGTCAGTAATAAGTTTGAAATGTTTACCAAATAAGTAATTGAAGAATTGTGTAACACCAAAAATAATAGCTAAAGCCTCTCGATCTAATTGGCTATAGTTTTGTTCGGAGTTGGTAAGTGAACGAGATGCGTAAGCAATAGGTCTTTCTACACCTTGTTTAGAGTGACTCAATACTGCTGCAATTCCCGTAGGGCTGGCATCTGTGGTCAGGACAATTGGTAAACTAGGATCAAAAGGAACAAGAACTCTATCACTGGTAAGTTCATTTTTCAGTTTCAGGAATGCCGATTCACAACTTGCAGTCCATAACCAAGGCTGGTTTTTTCTTAGCAACCGTCGAAGTGGGTATGATATAGTTGAAAAATTTGGCATAAAACGGGAGTAGTAAGTTACAAGTCCCAAAAATCGTTTGATTTCTTCAATATTTGATGGTCTTGGCATTTCTTGAACAGCTTGAATTTTTGTTGGCGATTTACTTATCTTATTATATTCAATAACATGTCCAAGATATTCGATTTTCTCTTGAAAGAAGGAACACTTTTGTTTATTTATGTGCAGATCATAGTCAGAAAGTCTTTGTAAGCAAGCTTCTAAATTTTCAGTACATTCTTGAAGTGTTTCACCATGTATAATAATATCGTCAAAGTAAGATTCTGTTTTTGGTAACCCTTTGAGAATTTGAGAAAGAATGCGATTGAATTCTGATGGTGCTGTCTTGATTCCAAAACTAAGCCTATGCATGCGATACGTACCACGATGTGTTGAAATGGTCTGTATCATGCTACTATCTTCATCAACTTTTAAATGTAGGTATGCTTTAAATAAATCAAGTTTACAAAAATATCTTGAATTTCGAAGACTATGAAGCACATCATCTATCCTTCTTACTGGATGATTTGATTGAATTATTCGTTCATTGACTCCACATTTGTAATCAACACATAATCGAACTCCACCGTTTGGTTTTGGAATGACAACCAATGGTGACCCCCAATCACTCGTAGGCACTAAGGATATTATTCCATCTGCCTCAAGAGAGTCCAATTCTTTATTGACGCGGTCCCGGAGAGCATAAGGAACGTCACGCTCCCTAGTAAAAATGGCTTTTGCTCCATCCCTAAGTTGAAGTGATACTTGAAAATGAGGGACGCAACCAACTCGTTCTTCAAAGAGGGGTGAAAATTTTTCCAAAAGTGAATTGAGAGGGTTGATTTGATACACTGGTGATTTATGAATTGAAGTGTTTGATATATTAGCATCTATTTGTAAAAGTTCGATTTCTAAGGCTCGAATCCATTGACGGCCTAGAATAGCTGCACATCCAGCTGGAACAATATGAAGTTCACCTGTAATGTTTTTGTTTTGAAATGCAACATTTACATGCACTTTCCCCTTGGGTTGAATAATATCTCCAGAATAAGTACGAAAAGCAATGTTTGATTTTTCCAAGGGCACATTTAAATTTAAACGTTCAAAATCAGTTTCTGAAAGTAGGGAAAACTTTGCTCCAGAATCTACTTCGAAGTGTTGTAGCTTCCCATTGAGGTATACAGAGACGATATATTTGTCAGAGTCATGGCAAACTTCAAATAAATCTATAACTTTATAGCATGGTGAAGAGCTGTGAATAGAGTTGACACCAAATGTAATATTTTGATCATGTACTTCAGTTGAAACAGCATGAAGAGAAGGTCTGGGACTGGAATTCATTGACTTTCGTGGCATCTTAATTAAAGTTGAAATGCAGACTTTACTAACATGACCTATTTTTTTGCATGAATCACATTTTAGTTTAGTTTTATTAATTCGACAATCTTTGACTTGGTGATTATTTCTGCCACATCTGATGCATAGATTTTCAATACCAAGGGCTCTATAATCTGGTTTCTGGCGTTGAGAACTAGATCGTGAACTGGAACGATTTCTATGACGTGCTGAGAAATTTGAAACTTTATTATTGTCACTTAAAGCGTAAGAAGTAGAGCGTGGAGAACCTTTTTGAGTGAGTTCTTTACTTTCGATTTTGGACGCCTCCAGAGCAATCGCCTTTGATAAGACATCATCGAAAGTTATTAAATCTGATTGTAGCACCTGTTCGCGCAACCAGTCATCACGCAATCCTCGAATGAACTGAGCCCGGAGAAAAACATCTGCAATTGTTACTGATTTATCACAGTCACATTTCACAGAAAATTCGCATTCAACTATATCACGTTGCAAAGCAGCTACAAATTCTGAAATTGATTCATGTTCTTTTTGATATATATTTAAAAAATAATGTTGGGAAACAACTACATTTTTTCTAGGAATTAGCATTTGCTTGAAAGCTTTCACAAGATTATCATGTGATAATTGTTTGACTGGTTTCTCTGGTCCAAGAAAAGCTGCCAAATTATTATAGTGTGATGAACCAATAGATACACATAGAAGTTGAGCAATTTTATCTTTATCAATAACACCCTTCATAGAACAATAATTTTCAAATCGTTCTAAATAGCATGAAAATTTTTCACGTTTTGAATCATAATTTTCAAAAGGATGCACATTAACAAGATTTACTGATGAATCAATAGACTGTTCTTTTGAAAAATGTTTTTCGATTTGTGCTATCATTGCTTGTTGTTGCTGATTAAATGCAGCAATAAATGTTTGGAATTGTTCAGCATTCATTATTTATATATTGAAAGTTTGAAAAAATAGTTGAAAATTTAAATTAATTACAGTACCTGAATTCAATTACTTGAAACATTTCCGTTTTGAAATTTCATCCATTTTGAAGTTTCGTTTTTGAACGATCTTGAAATTCTATTGATTATTTCTTCTTATTTTTCTCCTCGTCGCCAAAACTGTTGTGACCGTTTATTATAAGGCATGGGATATGTATTTAGGATGATTGACAATGATAGCACTCATATTGATAACTTATAACATAACAATAACTTTATTCACAATACGTACATAGAACACATCAACAATAGAACATACTGGAAACCGAAACTGAAACATACAATGTAAACACAGTTGCAGTTACATCACAACCGCGATACTAGCGCCACTGGAATTACATGGAAGATCCCAACAAGCTCTAACGTAATAGTTCATGTTGAAACATTTCTCGCTTGATCAATGATTTGCTTTAACTGGTTACAATCAACCTCAATAAAGAGGCCAGATCGTGGTTCATCTTCAATGTCAAAATTCCCAGCTTTTAACTTTCAAAACCAAACTTTATTGTATCATAAGAAACAATTTTGAAACCCAAACTTTCACATTTTTTTGTGGCATTCAGTTGCACTAGGGTTTATTTCGGTACTCATAGTACATAATTGTTCTGATCTGGTGATGGGATAGCTCCATTTTAAACAATTTTTTGGTGCACAAGATAATAATTGTCAAACAAATTACACAGTTGTGTAGTTCCAACTCTCAGCTTTAGAATGCAAAAACTCGTTTGAAGAAAGGTTAGCTACCATTGGAATGGCTGCTGTTTGGCGCGGAGGTATCTCCCCTAGGCGGAAAACTTTTTTTTGACTCAACCCGATATTTTATGGATTCTGTTTGCAATATTGCTGTTTCACCGGATAAAAAATATACTGTTTAGTTTTAGATACAAACATCAATGTCTTTCACCTTCAATTGTAGAATATCTTCTCAATCTGTTGTCGATATATGTGTATAATGAATGTTATTTGTTCTGTCATATATAAATGATTTTTTGTGATGTTCTGTAATATGTTATGTGCACTGCATATTTTACCTAATCCCCAGCCTAACAAATGCTACCTATATAATTTATAGCAATTTTTTGAACTTTGAATGAGGATTGATAAATTATATCACCATAATAAAAACAGAAACCTTATAATTCAGCTAAAATTAATTAGCAAATGATTCCTCAAAAACTGGACTTTTCCATGTTTCCCAAAGAAAATTTCAATAAAATTTTAACCATATTTTCAATCTTTTAACAGTCATTCTAAAACTATATGTAAATCTAGAAAGAAATTTGAAGTAAAAATTCTTTAAACTATCTTCTAATGCAAACTTATCTCCTAATTTATTTAATTTGAAAGAATTTTTAACTTTTATGCAATGGAATATTTAAAATAAATAACTGTAACAGATAATAGAATTATTTACTATAAACCATACCAATATTCCTTAACTTTTTTTTGTTGCTTCAATCAAATTAAAATCTGTCAATTTCAGATTTTTCCTGATTTAAAGGATTTTTTTTACAAACTTGTTTTAAAAACTATTTAAAAAACTGCTGAAAACAATTAATTGTTATTAAACCATCATAAAATATTGTTACACACCATGTGTGAAACAATATTTTAACAAAAAAATGAACACTTACTTTTTCAACTGATTTGTAAATAAATATGAGTGAAATAAGGGTGGCAAAATTTTCTTCAGTAAATCGAGTGATGTAACAAACTAAAGCGCTTGCGTCGAGGGCGACTAGAGTTATAAGCACAGCAGCGGTCCACAGCCCTATCCATAGACGTAATGGTAAGTAGTCTAGATCATTCTCTCTGCAAAAGATCATTATACTTAAGTGTTTAAGGAACATTATCATTTAGGAATGCTGTATAAATTTTAAATCTAAACTAAAACATAATCTAATACAATAATATTAAGCAATCAGTGATGAATCGAGCAAACTTAACATAGATTTCCAAATATAGGCTGAGAAGTTCAAAAGTTTCCCTTTAAAATTTTTAAAAGCTTTAAGTCAGGGAGAGATCAGATTTTAATTAGATCCATCAGCTTCTTAAAATTCCATTCCAAAGCATCAAAATATTTTTTTGTTAATTGTGCGATTATTACTTGATTAAATGTTAATTAAGCGATAAATTGTTAAACAGCATAGAGAAAATTTTTAAATACATAAAATAGTTTAAAATAAAACACCAACAATCTACAATTGAAAAAGAATAAAATGGGAAAAGAATACTTTTTTAACAATATTTCCTCTAACAGCTCATTTTTCTCAAAAAAAAAAAAAAAAAAGCAGCAAACAAACAGAGCATACAAAATTCAGAAATTACTCTGGCTTTCAGCAAAGTTGAACTACCAATGAATGATGTTAATTGCATGTTGAAAGGTTTGAGAAGAGATAACAAAGTATGTAAACAAATAAATTAAGATGGCTAGGTAGTCACAAGAAGGAAGTTGAAAGCTACTCACAAAGATATGTTTTTTTTTATGTGGGCTTAAAAGAAAAAAAGCATTTTTTCCATTTATACATGAAAATGCAGGATTGGAAGATTTATACCAGGAAGTAAATAAGCTAAAAATATTTCATTAAACTAAAATAAGAATCGAATAACCAACAGAGTTTTTTTTTATAATAATAATAAACTAGTTAATATATAATAAGGTAATTTTTAAAACAATATTTAATGTCAGTAGGAAAAGGAATGAATACAATGTTTGGGAAAAAGTTAACTGGATAGCATACTTGCAAAAATCATATAATATTGTTTCAAAGACTAGAACAGGACCAGTGCTTCCCAAGATGGTCAACGGTTGACCACTAAACAATCCATAGAGAATACCACAGATGGCGCCAGACATGAGGCTCTCCATGGCAGCCTATACAAAAATGGAAAAAAAAAGTACAAATAATTTTTTTAAAATAATTTAAAGAAACCCTTATAATATGACATATTTATAACCTTCCTTATTTAATGCTACAAATTAACTACGTTTGTTTTCGTACAATTTAGAAGCTGTAGTGACCAGAGTAAGTATTATGATAAGAAGGTCCCATGCCTTTGTGGTATAAGCAAATATAACGAAATTAACAGCAATTTATTTTGATTTAGGTGAATTATGTTAGTGAATTCAATTAGGAAAAGTCAAAAGTGTTATTTTAACCTTTCGCTGAAGGAGCTTAGATAAACACTTATTTTGGTTCACCAGTTGCTGAAAGCAAAACGTTAAACTTCTCATGCGGGGTTTGATAGAGGTTAAAGACCTTTACTGCAACCAGTTGGGTTACTGCAACAATTTTTAATTAATGTGTTTTTTTTTCCTGAAGATTTTTAACTTATTTTCCACACAATTTAGCCTTACTTATCCAATGACCCTTAAAAAGACTTTGTTCAGTGACTGCTCTTAACTTTTTTTGCCAGGTTTCCGGACTTATTACCCAGTCTATTAATAACTTTTAGCCTAAATTCAACTTACTAATTTTATTGTTAATGAGAAGAAAAGGTGGATTCTAAATTGGAATATGCGGAAAATAAGTTAAAAAATTGCAAAAAAAAAGAAGAAATTTTTTTTGAATGTTTTTTTCTTTACGATTTAAAAAGGGAAGACTGTCCTGAAACTTATTTCTTAATATAACTGAATATAGCAATCTTTTTCTTTTTTAGCCCCTCATATGAAGTTCAATACTAAAATAATCCTATTAAATTTACAGCCATAAAAGTATTGAAAATTGATGAATATGAGATGGATAAGCAATCCTAAAAACATTCAATCGAGAGTGAAGAGGTCATTTTGCAAAAGAATGAGCTGGAATAGTGCATGTAAAAGGTTTTTTGTAACAAAGTATACCATATTTTACATTTAAATTCATTCAAAGAAATAACTTACGATTCTCTCTTCCGTAGCATCCCCCAGGAGTCCACCAAATGTGATGATGGGCGTTAGGCAAGCAAAATACAAAAAGAATATGGAAGCAACACTCTGGAGTGCACAAGCATCTGTAAAATCACTCAGGTACCAGGGGAGTTTGCGTTTCACATCATTAATAAGGCCACCAAATAGTCTGAAACATTCAGAAAGATCAGTTTTTCTCAAAAAATAATAAATTTCAAAATGGATATAGTACAATCTCTATTTCTGAAATAGTTAATAAGGCTAAGAATATAGTATTAGGTTAAGAAGTCATCCCTTAATAGAGGTCAAAAGCACTACAGATTCAGTGTTAACAAAATAAATTTAGAACTCTTAATGTGTCAACCTATAAATATTTGGGTATATGAAAAAATAGCAGAAATAAAAACCATTAAAACATTGACAAATTAGGAGGAATTTAAGTTAAAGTTATTAATTATACAACCAGACTCAAACGTGTTTTTTTTTCTTCTCTGAATGAACATATACTTTTTTTTTGGCAATTTTTGACTCACTATCAAAATAAGGGAGGGATAGCAGCAATCAGGAAAAATATGGTTCGGATAGTTTAAACAATAGAGCAATTGAAAGTTAGGGTCCCTGAAACATTGATTCCTATTCTGCATATTTAATCAAATTGAATTGTATAGCATACAAATTTTTATGCTATTTTAAGCTATCTAATTTTAAATAACACCATAGAAAAAATAGAACAAAATTAGTCAAATAGTTTTTAAGAATTAAAACCTGAAAAAAAAATTTATAACTTAGAAATTATTCAATCAATTTCACTCAAATTTGGTATTTGACATAGAAAATTAGTCTAAAAGAGTGTAAAAATTTGTACACCTTACAATTCAATATTGTTCCATCTCTTATTTAATAAAACTATAAAAAAAATTTTTTTTTGCTCAGACTTATTTATAGATAAACAATTTCTATAAATGTGAGCAAAACTTGTATTTACTCTAAAACTTCCATAGATATACCTAAATAAGTTGAAAGTGAATTATTAATTATAGGCCGTTGGCACCATCGCCAGCTTCAATTTACGCCTAAACATTAGTATATGGGAGAAGTTTTAAAACTTTTTCTCAAAAATTTTCGCCAGACAGCTTAATGTTTTACATTAATGAATACATCTCCTACGAACTAATGTAACAAAATACAGTCAAACCCCGTAATAGTGAACTTTCAAGGAACCAGAATTTTGGTTCCCTATATCCGTTCCACAAACAATTTTAACTAATGGTTCCTAACTCCTCCCTTTTATTACACATTTAAATTAATGACAAATAAAATGAAACACAAAAATGGCTGAAAAATAATATGTAGTAACAAAAAATGCGTTAACTTACTTTTATTTTTTATTACTCTTCATTTTGCGTACGAACAAAATTAGTAATCTTTAGCTGATGAGAAGCTGATTCAAGGAAAAATTTGTTTATACATACTTTCTGTGGAAGAATCGAAATGTTTTCATCACTTTCAGCACTATATTTTGTGTGCACAAGAACTTGTTTAGTACTTTAATTACTGCTTTGGTCCCTATCATGGTGGGGAGGTTGCTTTCCTTTTTTTCAATTTCTTCATCTGTATCAGATGAGTAATCTTCATTTTTTTTAACCTTACTTCCTCAAAAATGTCCTCGTCTGCAAGATCTTCAGATGTAACGATATCATTATCGCACATTTCAAAAAGCTCCAAATCAAATTCTGAAAATGTTGCAATGCCGCGTTCGTCAAGCCATTTCGCTAAAGGCAAATCATCATTTTTTTCAGTTACACTTTCTGACAAACCAGCGCGGCGAAAACAATTAAGAATGGTTTCTGTAGCCAGTCGCAAAGATTTTTTGTGCATTAGTATGGCATCAAGAAGGGAAACATAACAATCAATTCATTTTTCACAGCCTTCAAAAATCCACCTTGATCTATGGGCTGTACTATAGATATTGCGCTTGGTAGCCGGAAAACAAGATTAATCCATTCCAGGTTTTCAACACCTGAATGTGCTGTGCAGTTATCAATCAACAGCAAAATTTTTCTTTTTTGGGCTGATATTTCTTTATCCCACTTTTGAATTTCTTTTTCAAATAGATTAGGTGTCATCCATGCTTTAAGATTGGCTTTATATGAAACTGAAATGTTGATAAGATTTGCCAATCAAAAGGTTGCGCATCTTGAATCCATTAATATTAGTACATACCAAAATGGTGAGTCGCACTTTTGAAAGTTTACCACCACGTTTTAGGACACTTTTTATTTTTAATGTTTGGTCAGTATAAAATAATCCATCTTCATCAGTGTTGAACATTTCTTTCTCTTCATAGTTATGAGAGATATCATTCCAAACATTTCTTTTCCAATCCTTAACATCACACACACACAGATATGGAAACCACTCTCCGATAATTTTTCCTGAATTTATGTTATTCCGCTTTTTAAACCTGTCTAATCAGCCACTGAAGCACATAAAAGTAGTCTTAACAAATCGCTTTGCAAATTCATCGGTTTTGATTTGAAGCATTTGTCCAGATACTGGAAGATTACGGCTTCTTTGAATGCTGATCGAACCACTTCAGTAATGCTTCTTTCACATCCTTGTGATCTGCTTTTCTCAACTTTTTTCTGCCATCTAAATTTTTTTTCGCAAGCAGAAATTTTTAATTGCCTATTTTTCCATATGTTACAAACTGTAGATTTGGATAATTTACAATCCCTGCAAATATCGACTTAATTACATCCATTTTTAATTTTTCTGATTATGCCCATTTTATCTTCAATGGAGAACATTTCAAGTTTATTGCTCGCCATAGTTAACTTTGAGAAATTTATTTGCAGGCTTCTTTACCTAAATTGAGAGTATAAAGGAGTTGAAAGGAGGGCATTATCAACACAGATCAGTGTCCACCCCTTTGACCAATAATGAATAAGTATGTATTTCAATGCACTCCCTCTGACAGAAAAGAGATATTGACCCCAATGACCCCTTACAGGTGTAACATCTGCCTGGGTTGCCCTTTGTTTAGGGATGGGAAAGTGAGATAAAAGAAGCAAACAAGAAAAAATGCTTATCATTATATTCCACAGAATAGATGGTTTTAAAAATCAGTATATGCATTTATTTTGAAGTAGAAATTTTAAAATTAATTTTTTTAAAAAATGGGGGGAAAAACAGTTGAAGACAGAAAAAAGTTCATAATATCCAACTTCTTCACTTTTTTGATTCACTATGTCTACAAAAAATAACATTATACCTTTATAGCAAGGCACAGGACCCCAGACATTTAGTTCATTATATCCAGGAGTTCGCTATTAACTGTGTTCACTATAGGGGGTTTGACTGTATTTTTAAATTCTATAAATTTTTAAAACAACTTTGAAAGTGTTTTTA
The DNA here is from genome assembly GCF_982258835.1 of Parasteatoda tepidariorum. Taxonomy (NCBI): domain Eukaryota; kingdom Metazoa; phylum Arthropoda; class Arachnida; order Araneae; family Theridiidae; genus Parasteatoda; species Parasteatoda tepidariorum. Next base: position 2,714,488 of record NC_141760.1, read on the forward strand.
GAGCAATTTTCATAGTGTGTTTATGAAACTACTTTTAATGTTACATTCGATAACTTAAAAAAAAAAAAAAAAAAAAAAAAAAAAAGTACTTTACGTTTTTTTTACTGTCAACAACATGGAAATATATAAAAGGAAGTATTATTAAAATATTTTTTCCTGGGCGTATGAAAAATGTTTCACTCTAAAATTGTTCTTCAGTTTCTTGTTTTTCCCGCAGGTGGCTACAAGTGGAAATTACTGAACTGTGAATAGGAGAGCACCAAGGATGTACTGTGGTTACTGTAAATAAATTAATGATCCCTTATTGCTGGGTTTCAATAATCACCCAATAAAAAAGAGATCACACATAGGAAGTCATCAATCATCATTTACTCCGCAAAGCAGAGAATCCCATGACTGGATGCAGACAGTCATTTTTGCCCTGAAACGTTTTTTTCTATCTCTTCAAACCAGACACTAATTTTTCTAAATTTGAAAAAAAAAAGAAAAGAACTATTTCTGTTTTAAATTGTAAGGAAAAAAAATTATGCAACTTTTCACCATTTTTAAAGCATGTAAATATTTTCCTTATCTATAACTAAAAATATTTTTAAAGCTATTTCGCTACTAAAGAATCAATCTCTCTCCTGTCAACTTGCCTTATCTTTGCAAAGAAATTAGAGAAAATGATACTGCTTTTGTGAAATAATTTGGACAGCGGCATCAGGACGGCACAAGTTATGAGATCCCTCAATTTGAAACAACGTCTTAAATGTTTCTTCCACACTGAAAATTTCCTTCATTTTATTAGCAATTTGAAGACTGTATTTAACAAAGCTGGGGTTAAACAAAGTGAACAGAAATATAATCTTTGAGTTGTTTATATAAATGAAACATTTATTCAGACACTTGATAGATATCAACTGTCTTTAATCAACTCCATAGGTCCTCATGCCTTACAGGTATGCATTGCTTTTTTTTTTCTGTGCATCGTGGGAGGTTTACTTTCAAGGATGTATTAACCACATATCCCATCAAGTGATGGGTAGGTGTTAGGAGATGTTATTGAAACCAACTGAGGACGAGAAGCTCCTATTTGGTATCATATGACAAACTTGAATGTGTTAATAGGAAAATTACATTCATTTATCTGTAATTACATCTAAAATTATGTATTTATATAAAAAATTATCATATATTCTTTTTACATAGAAGAAAACATTGTTTAAAAATTAAATAAATATCCTTGTAGATAGTTATAGTAGTTTATTTAATTATTTCTATATCCTTGAAAATATTCTAATAAAATTTACGGTGTTAAACTTCTTTATAAGGGTACCCTTCCCGTAAACGGACAATTTCTTCAGTCCCAAGATGTCAGCTTAACCGAGGTTTCACAGCATGTATATATATATATATATGTACATAATACATACATGTGTGCACAATTCTTCTTTAAGGTGTTAAGTGAAACTGTAAAATTTTATTCTAAATGATAATGAAAACTAACAACAAAAAAAATCATTTCTGTGCCAGAGAGTTACCATGTGAACACTTTGGTTACCTGGGTGGGGTGATTTTGAGATGCCCAACCTAAATCAACTAAACCATGCTGAATGTTTACCATGTTGTGCACATAGCAAACCTTGAAATCGAATGTAGAGGAAAAATTTCAAACTATCCCTAAAAATTTTAAACGCGTAATCTTTATAAAAATATAGTCAGGGAAAAATTAAAAAATCCATAATAAAGGAATTGAATTTATTTATCATTATGAGTAATTTTATAATTATTATTCTTATCATTATTATTAATTCTATCAGTAATATGAATTTCATTATTAATAATAATAAAATTAAGAATAAACATATTGTTATTCCGAAAGATTAAGTTTCAAAATCAACATTAAACAAATTATTAGAAATATTTTTTGAAAGTGGGATCCCTTTTTATTTGATTTTTTCGTATTAGGCATTAGATATTTCTACGGCCTACAATATAATGGCCTTTTTCGACGCTGACCAATGATGCAACCAAATCTTAATATATTGCCTGATCCAGGTATGATGCAAAATATTAATTTGTTACTCAACTGGTTTCCGATACAAGATAAAATTTGGATTTATCACCTGACCAGTTCCGGGCACCTGTCCAGAAATCATAACATTTGTGCAAAAAAATATAAAAATCGTATAATTTTCATGTAACAAATACTTTGCAATAGATATTTCTCAGGAAAAAATTAGCGCTACAACACTACAAATAACAATAACAATGCAAAGATTTATTTGTTATGCGGACAATTCCAGATACCCAGTAAAACTTGTACTTATCCCTTGGCCAGTTTTGATAACGTAATGATTAAGTAAAACTATGCTATGAAGTGTAGACCTCTACTAATAGTGAACTTTAAAATTAATTTTACTTAAATTTTCAATAGCATTTGTTATTGTGCCTTTCGTTAAACGTGTGATATTCTAAAAATAGTTAGTAAAATGATGGTATACTAAATTAAAAACATTTTAGCTATTAGGGTTTAATTTTTAATCATCAGATAATTATAAACGTAATTTAATGTGCTAAGATCTACCTTAGTACAATCTCTTAACCTTTATGATACTAGGTGAATTTTTTAAAATCTTATTACCAGTATTGGACAGAAGATTAATACATAATGTAGTTTTGCTGTCCTTAATGTTACAAATATTGTTATAATGTTATCTCCCTATTCTATTAAATTTGAACCTCCAAAATATAAAATATCTTAAAATATTAACTTTAAAAAAAACAATGAATTAAAAAACATAAGTTGGCCTACTGGAGGTTTTCTATTAAAAACGTAATTGCCCTCCGGCATCTTTTTAACCCATGGATCTCGGTAAACCACCGAAGCGAACGTTAAAAATTTTAAGTAAGGTAAAGACGAAGTAGCAACCAGTAGCCAAGATTACTTTGAAGAAACTCCTTAAATATCAATCATAGAACATTCCGAAGCACTGGACAGGTGTTGATCACTGATAGGCCAAAGGTTGAATGACCTGCCATCAGGCATCACAACTAGGTCACTAGTAACACCACTCTCGTTATGAGTTATGTCACTCTTCGTTTATTCCAGTCGCTTTCATGTAGGAATGTAAACAAAACATTGATAAAGTAAGTTATGAACGACTTCAACATTCTATTGAAATAAAATTAAAATAGTCTTAACAGGAATTGCTTAAATTAAATATTTAGGAACTACTTAATATAGGTGATAGGATTTACATAGAAAATATGCTAACAGCTAACAAATTTTACTGCATGATCAATCACGAATTTAATGCATCTGTTTTAAATAACAAGTCATACACAAAATAAATGATTAAATATTTAAAAATCATTAAAATAAGTATTAAATCTAAGATAAATTAATATATGCTATCTTGCTTAAAAACAGAAATTATGTAGTTTGATAATTTTCATCATAACTTTTCAAATGTACACAAAACTGTACTGCTTACAATTTGAATGCAACACAATCGCCAACGCATTACGTTAATAAATACCAATTTGAAAAACTTAAATACCAATTTAAAATACTCGAATTTTATGTAAACTAAGTGGTTAAGAACAAAAATATAATAAAAATAAGTTATCAAAATATAATAAATTGATGATAATAATCTTACAAGGCTCAAAATTGTCCCATATAGAACAAACAAGATCTCATCACATTTTTTTATTGTAATTATTTTGAAAATTCGCTTTAGAGAATGACTTGCATATTCCCCCTTTGTTTTCTTCACATCTGCACCAGCAGAAAGAGGGAATCGTACTTACATAAATCCCTGCGAGACTATTTGCAGGGTGATTGCGAGCGGGGAATTCGTCAACGGCTTCTTTGGTTGAAAGGGAGAGTGGTTGCTGCACTGTGGTTAGTTGATTGAACATAAACAATAACAAACTTCTTAAACCGGATGAAATTTAGAAAACTTCCGGCGTATCCCTCCACTTATGTTATGCTTACAAGGCGATGTGTGAACAGGCTTGATATTCTAGGAAGTTTTATTATTGCGATTTTTTTAATTTATAAATTCTAACACACGAGTCAAAAACGTATGCATAAAATGTAAAACAAATTTAAGCAAATTAATATACCAACATAAATAAAGTGCAAGGTTTGCCACATTTTATTATAACTTTGTAAATTATCTCCGGTTGTTATTTTTTGGATAATTGTGTGCTTGGAAGGTCTGCTAAATACATTTGTTATTTGTTTTACTGAAAGTTAAATTGAAAGAAAGCGTAATATTGTCAACACTATAAGTATAATAATATGGAATGGCGCGCTTTTCCAAGCTTATGCACAGAAAACAATCAGAAGTAGCATCTTAAGGCAAATTTGAACCTCTAGCGCCATCTGTGCTTAGTTTTATAAGGTCAACCATCCATTGTTACATTCTTGTAAACTGTTTTTCACCCGCATTCCTTAAATTATTACTGATCGTAAATTATGAAAATAGATAGCTCCAAAAGATTAACAGTAACAATGAAAGTTTGGAGAATCAATTCAACAAAATAGATTTTTTTAGCTCAAGTCATATAATTAAAAAAAAAAAATACCAGATAGGCTGCATCATTAGATATGCCACAGATACCAAAACTTAATGTTTTAAATCTTAAATGCCACGGCATATCTCTGCAAAATTGCGGTTCTAATTTTTTACCTAACTAGACATGTTAAAATAATTAAAATACACTCAAGTTTCTGACTTTAAGAGATTATATGAATATATTACAGAAAATTGAAAACCACAAAACATGTGACACTAAAAACTTAATTTTAATTTTAATTAAAGAAAAGAAAAAGACTTTCTGATAAACTTACCGTCCTGAGCGTGTTAAGCCACTTTCTTCTCGCTCTTTTTCCTCTTCTTCTTCTTCATCAATTTTGATTTCTTGAACTTCAGTCTTTTTTCTAGCTTCCTAAAATGTTTATTTTAAAAGGTCATCATTTTAGCTGATAAAAAACAAAAGTATTGAAGACTGCAGAAGAAATAAGAAGTTCTAGACAAATGATAATTAGCAAAACTAACAATCATCTCAGTTTGATCATTGTTCCTTTTATTTTACTACTCTTCTAAAAACAAATCAAATAAATAAAAAAATAATAAATAAGTGAAAATGTAATTTTAATATACTTAAAATTCAACAGTTAATGATAATAACATATACAAGATTGAAACAATCACAGAAATAACACAATCTTTTTATATTTAATACAACAACTAAAACATTAATCTTTTAAATTATATGCAATGCTCATTGGGTTCAGCATAATAAACAATAAATTGCAAAAAGAAAAAAAAAATTAGGAATTTAAAAAAAAATGTTTTGATTTTAACAGAGTTAAGCTTTTGTGTTACTAAAAGACATATTTTCTTCCTGGGCAAAGATTTTTTTCCTTTAAAAAAAATCTTTTTTTTTCTTCTAAGAAATAAATAAAAGAAAAAAACCCAAACATGACCAGAAATCAAACAAAAAAATTTATGAACTGATAAGTTAACACAGGTATTATAGTACCAAGTTCAGTAACTGTGCACAATGCTGTCAATGAAAGAAAAACATCCATTTTAATTCAGATAAATTCACAGAAGAAAGGAAAAGAGATGAAAGAAATAAAATATTCCAGGGTGAATTCTAAGAGAGAAAATGATCATAGCACAAAACAAATTTTTCGAGGCTGCTTTTTACCTTAATATAAAATCTTGAAATTCAGCTTAACATGGAAACCTTAGATTATTACAAATGATACACATTTGTTTGATTCTTTGAAAAAGCTAAGAATAGATGTGTAATAGGTTTCTTATGAAATAAATGTGCATCAATTGAAAATAGAATATATTTTAAGTGAATACATCACCTGAGATGGCAATGACTGAGGTGGTTCGATTCGTATACTAGGGTCCCAGGCGCCAGGAGGAAGCACAGTAACTGCATCCAAGAACTCATCGACACCAGCAAGCAAGTCTTGCCGGCTCTTAGCTTTGTACGCAACGTCGTGGAATACCTTAAAAAATAAACATTAAGATGAGCATACTAAAATACAATTAAATATGTGACTTTCAATAAAAGATTTTTTTACCTCATCTGACATGAGAGTAGCCATTGCTCTACCAATTTCATGGTAGCGGCCTAAATTCCCAGAGGGACCCAAAAGTATGAATAAAAATCGAGTAGGAACAGGTACTTCGGTCAGATCCCCCAAGTTGCAGGCCTGATTGAGACGGACAAAAGCGATAATGGCACGGTCAAGGAAGTCTACTTCTCCTATCAGAATGTTGGAGGCCTCAGCTCCGGGAGGGATTTTCTTCATGAAAGCCTGATTAAGCTGAAAATAATATTTACACATTCAACAAAAAGTATCCCATATTAAAAAATTTTTGAAGCAAACAAATTATAATTGTAATTTCAATTAAAAGGTTTTGAAAAGGAAAAATAATATTATCTTCAATATTAAAACAATTTCCCTTCGACAATAATTCATTAAACTATAAAAATGCTGATAATACTTAAATATTTTTTTTCTACCTTAAAAGAAGAATACAAATTTAGTATAAAGTATTTTCATGGTAGTTCCTTATCAAAATCATTTTATTCAGGAGGAGGAAACACAAGATCTATTAAATTTGTTCTCTGCCCAACAATGACTATACTACTTTATTTTAGGGGCACTTCACATAACGATGAATAGTTTAGTCAGGCATTCAAATACCTTCATCAGGACTGCCTAACAAAAAAATTAATTTTAATGTATCTTGTACAAAATTGTTAATCACAATAAATTAAACAGGCTACAGCAGTTTCAGGGTGGCACGCTAAGTTTGTGTAGTATTCGGAAGCATATTTTCCAAAGTTAAACAACATTAATTACAAAATAAACTACAATAAAAATTGCTATTTAAAGAAATCATTAAATTCAATATAAATTAATATTTTTTTAATAAATCTTTATGTTTAATTTTATCTTTAAAATATCTTTAATTAAAGTGCTTCCTCAACTTCAAATGAAACTAAATAATTTAAAAATATAATAAGAACAGTCCAATCTTCTTTATAAGATTTTATTATAGTAAATTTAATATTAATGAAGTTTCTTTTTTCTTAATGCTATTTAATAATCCTAAAAAATAAAATGAAAGTTTTTTTAGGAATGGGGCAAAAGAAAAGCAAAATTCTGCAAATTCAGGGAGTGGGATGTTTCAAGTAATTATAAACACATATTGAGTAGAATAGCAAAATACATTATAGGTTTTTATCCAAGTACATAGGAATTCTCACATTTTATAACTATTTTAAAAGTAAAGAAGATACATATCAATATTTTTCAAAAATGATTATCTGATGTTCTATGTTAATAATAGATATTTAATACAAGTTCAATAATAGATAGATTCAAGGCCGGATTTACGTATAAGCTAAATAAGCTGTAGCTTGGGGCCCCGAGATGACGAGGGCCCCCAGATCATACTTTCCCCACTCTTTTTTTAAAGTTTTATTTGGAGCTGGGGCCCTCAGAAGCCGAAAATGCATTTTTTTTCATTTTTACATTGTCGGACATAATAAATATAAAGAAATGACTGAATAAAATAAAAAACTTCGTTGTCACTAGTAGGGTACATATCATCTTTCAAGCAATTTAAGTATTAATAAATTATTTATAAATAAAAAATTTTTAGTTTTAAAGGTAAAAAAGTTTTTTTTTGCCCCATCATTCGATCATCAGACTATTTAATATCTGTTTCTAAGGATAAGAATTCCCTTTTATTTTACTTTAAAATTGTACAAATGATATATTTAATGCTTTCATGTGATATGCAGCAGTTTTAAACAGCACTTTAAAGTATCTAAAAAAGGACAGAAATTGTCAGTTAAAAAAAATTAACCAATACTTTTGAATAAGAATTTAAATAACTACAACTATAAATAAAAAATTTTTAGTTTAAAAGGTAAAAAAGTTTTTTTTTGCCCCATCATTCGATCATAGACTATTTAATATCTGTTTCTAAGGATCAGAATTCCCTTTTATTTTACTTTAAAATTGTACAAATGATATATTTAATGCTTTCATGTGATATGCAGCAGTTTTAAACAGCACTTTAAAGTATCTAAAAAAGGACAGAAATTGTCAGTTAAAAAAAATTAACTAATACTTTTGAATAAGAATTTAAATAACTACACACGTTAGTTTTGCTATCTCATTCTATATAGCATTATTTAGAGTAGACAGTTGCGTGTGTGTGTGATGATGACGTAATAAAAGAGGCATACAAAAATAGCAAATTTCATTTCAGTTAAAATCCTCAATATTATGTTTTTAAACTCTTCGAAAATGTAGTAAAAGAGGTATACAAATTAATTGTCGCAAACAAATTAATATTAAGTAAGAACGAAACAAAAATTATATCGAAATATGCTGAATCCCTAATGAGACCGGGATGAAAGACATCGAAACCTATTTGATTGAATAGTATAACTAGAAGGTGTTTCTAAAATTCTGAAATCTATCAGCCTTTATTATTTTTTTTTCTGTCACAAACTTTATCAGTAATTAAAAATAATAAATTCATTAGATTTCAATATTGGTTCTGTTTTTTCGTTGATTAAATGCTAAACATTAACAGATATTTGTCTTTTAAAACATTTCATTCTATAATAAGATAATTAATCTACAATTGTGATTATCTAAAATTAATTGCTAATTGATATAAAGCTTTAGCGTGTTCCATTGATATGTTGAATGCTCGTTTTGGTGGGATGCCCGGGACAGTTGCTCTTTCACATCCTAGCCAGTATACACCATCAAGAGCAGAGCTGATACTTTAAACACGTATGACATTTATTCTCTCTGATATTTAATAGACCCCTTAATAAATCCTTAAAAATATAAGCCAAACATTTACATAAATAATGACAATTTTTTTTCTTGCACTAAAATTTAACAAATGTACTTAAAATAATTAAAAAGAAAGCAAAAATAATGAAGAAATATTTTCAATATAAACATCAATTAAATAATATGAGCTTACGAAATGTTCTTTTTATTTTTACCAACAGTATTAATATAACGGCCCTCACGTGCTCCAGGGACTGTTGGATTGGGTTCAAAATGACAAGGATACGGAGTTGAATATTAGTAGTCGTAAACTCGAAATTGGGTCGGCTGTGCAATGACTGTTATAAAATAAACTAATAAATTTGGCCGGGATAGCCTGGTTGATAGGGCGTTGGACTCGTGTTCTTGAGAATGGGAGTTTGAATCCAGCCGGCAGAAGAATACCCATGTATAAAATGGTGACTGGTGCATGTTAAATCTGTCGGGGTCACAATGTCCTCCAAGTTCTTATAACAAATAAATACCTCTGGGTACTAATCTAGCAGTTCCATTGTCTTCTGGATTGGGTTCAAAATGACAAGGCTACGGTGTTGAATATTAGTAGTCGTAAACTCGAAATTGGGTCGGCTGTGCAATGACTGTTATAAAATAAACTAATAAATCTGGTTGGGATAGCCTGGTTGATAGGGCGTAAACTCAAAATTGAGTCGGTTGTTCAAAGGCGGTTATATAAAAAATAAAACTAATAATCAAATTGTATTTTCTTGTTTTCTTTCTAACTCTCTGCATATTTTCTACGCAAATTCAAAATTTCATGTTTCTAAGTCTTATAGATTTTGTAACATAAAGAAAATAAAATTGAGAAAAAAATTCGCGAAAAAATCATTAAAAATTGCAAATAAAATATAATCAAAATGAATTAAAAAAAAAAAAAAAACTCTTGTTAAATATGTAGTGGCCCAGCTCTCCAAATTTTTACTCTGTGCTTAAAATATGTTTCTTTTGTAACTTTTTCCCCTCGTTCAAAAAATATGTGCAATAAAAGAAAGGTTCTACGTAATAGTCTCATCACAATTAATATATTGAACAATAAAGTAACATTATCGAATTTTTTAATAATATAATGTTAAAACTCAACAATAAAAAATAGTGACAGTTTAATTTAGGTGTATAGAAATGCAATTGAACTCAAAAGGGCCCCATCATTTTCAGTAGCTTAGGGCCCCACCAAGCTTAAATCCGACCCTGGATAGATTATTAATAGATATTTAATACAATACCCTGTGTTGTAGGTCTGCAGAGCTTGTGGAATTCCCAGATATATCACTAATGTTATGAGAATTACTTTGACTGGAATTTGAGTAATTCCCACCGAGGTTCAATGAGGAGCAGCTCGGACTCTTCACTATTGTGTCTTGCGTTGTGTTTGGTGCACTGCCTATGGAAATTAAACAAATTTATGAAAGAGGGTTTCAGATAAAATGGATTTATAATTCTCTGAGTTTTTTTTCAAAGGTCACCAGGAAACAATTTTTGATGTAAAATACAAAAGAAAAAAGGCAGATAGATTATTAGCTTTTCGATGTTTACATACACTTTTAAAAAACACTCATTCATCCCAATTAAAAAAAGATATATATTGAATAAAAATTAACATAAATTTCATACTTAACTTTTTAAAGATGTTAATACTATTTGAAATGAAACTAATTAAAGTACAGTGCTCAAGTAAATAAACTAAACACCCTTTTGATCTAATGATCGGATTTTCGGTGACCTGAAATATGCAAATTAATTAGGGCAGACGGCATTTTAAGCTACGAAATAGACAGAAAAAACATACTTTCTCTGAATAAACTTACCTTTTTTACAATGGATCTGAATTTCTGACCCTTAAAATATAGAGGATAGCTGCAATTCGGGAAATATGGTCCCAATAGTTTGATCAGGTGAAAAGTAAAATTAGCATCAAGTAGGCCAAATTTTGACCGCTGTCCTGAACAAACTATTAGGACCACAATTCCCAGATTGCGGCTACTATGTCTTTCGAGGGTCAGAAAAAAAGAGGTATGTGAGGGGATTGACTATGTCAACCTTCATTTATCAAAAGGTACATCATGATGGAATCAAGTTAACGTGTCTTCTAGTGAATTGGTATTTAACCCTTTGACGGTTAGAGATATTAGCAGTTTTCGTTTCATTAATTCACACAGTATTATGAGCAAAAAGTAGTCGAAATTGGCAGCTGTTTCCCCCCGCCGTTCTTCTGAAAATTTCACCCTTCTCTGGCAATGCCAACAGTTCCGCTTTCTGGAATTGTTATAATAAAGTGGTAGCAAATTATGTAGTAAAATTCGTTGGAGAAGGACAGTTACGTCTACTTTTTAATAGAGTAACCAGTAGATTGTTGCTTTAACGTTGCATTTTATATGATACTTATAATTTTTGATATTTAGTGGTGAAAAATTACTCAAAAAGGAAAAATACTAAACTGAAAGTAACTTGAATTTCGTTATCACTAGGAAATACTATTTCACAAAGCGGAGCAAGTTGGCATATCTGGCGATGCCATAGATAGCTCGCCTCACGCCTTTTAAAAATTTCTTATAGCATTTGTAGTACATAAATAACAGTTTTTACTTACTTTAAAATAATAAATGATAATTATTAATAGTAAATTATAAATGATTATAATCAATTATATAAATAATAGTTGATTATAAATATAAGACAAATATTAAATTGAAAGGACTAAATAAATACAACTAATGTAAAACTTCATGAAGCATTTAAATACAGTAATTACCTAAATACTCTGAACACAGTCTTCATCAGACTCAAAACTTGATAAGCTTTCTATATCACAATCAAAATCATCATCATAATTATCTAACTTTTGCTTTTCAGCCATTTTACTTTACAAACACCCTAAAAAACGCGCCAAAATATGCTTAAAAAGAACAAGATAAAAAATAAATCCCTCCTTCATTATGAAAAGAAATTCATGGAACACGTACTGAGGCAGTAAAACTAACTACGCTTCGCGAGTAGGATTCGTTTTAAACATAGTCAATGCAGAATAATAATGGCGAATGAGCTCAACTCGTCACGTGCGTTGGGGAAAAATTTCACTACACGAGTAGTGCTCGTCTCTAACCATTACGGTCGAAATCTTGCTCCCGAGCGGAATTCGTTTGAGCGCATTATGAAGCAAGATTCGATTGCGAGCTGAACTCGTTCATAACCGTCAAAGGGTTAACATTTATAGTGGTAGTTACGCCATATTACTTCCCTTCCAGAATTTTATCTGTGATAGAATTCGATGAACGGATACCACTAGTTGATTTATGCTGTTTTTTTCTTATTTATTTTTTATACCATTTTGCTCAAAATAGTTTTTCTTAAATTTTTTTGTTTATTTAAATACGCGAAAATTCAATCATATCAAAAGTTGTATAAGCTGTTTTCTTTTTTTTTTTGTGCACTGTACATAGAAGGCAATGAAAAAACAAACATTGGGAAAAAACTATTCATTATTTTAAGGCCCATAACCCAGATAAAAATTTTGTTTAGTTTAAAAAACGAGGGAAGAGTTAAACAATCTATAATGCTTTGTTAATTAGGAGTTTTCTTTTAAAAATTGAAATTTAACCTATTAAATAATGAAACTGAGTATGTTTATATTGTTAGTTTTTGTGGAAAAAAGTTAGATCCATGACATTTTTAGTTAATTTTTTCCTGAAAGCACAGGTTTCACAACAGAACAATTTATATGATAAAAAATATTAACCTTATAAAAATTTTAACAGTCATTTTCTAAAATGTAATTCTCAAAACTTATGCATCTACCTAAAATTACACACCTATGTAGTATAATTAATAAGTAGTCTCTCAAATTTAACATAAAATTCAATTCATGATATTTTATCAGAATTGAAAGCAATTAAAATATACACCCATTAATTATATCCATCAGAAATGGTAAACACTCTAACAATCAATAAAATAATTATTCTCGTAACTGGACAACATTGGTATAAATATTTAAACTTTCACCCATAAAGAAATTAAAAATAACTGAAACATGATAAACTTATAATTTTCAATTTAAAATTATTTTCTAGCAAAATGCTATCGTAAATATATTTTAGAATGTATATTTTTACTAATGAATTTTTTTATCTGTAACTGTCCAAAATATTACTGAACCAGATTAGGCTCATTTTTTAAATACTATATTAAACGTTTATATTTAATTTTGAAAAATAGTACATTTTGTTAATGCATAACATTGCAGGATAGTCTAAAAGCAAGCAATATTGCAATGTAACACTTATATTTTAAGATTCCAAATTGTGGCTTGTAATGAGGACAAATACTCCAATCTACCGATGTTAGTCATTAAATACTTCTCTTGGTTTTATGCAAGATGGCTTTCAATTACATTCTTCAATCTTATGTATTTTTATACTACAATAAATACTGCAAGGTGTTATTACACAACAGACAATCAGTGGATCATCCGGAGGAGATGATAGTTTGCTAATATTTGACTGATGCCAGAGTTACATGTCAAAGTAAAATCCAGATCCAGGCAGAAGTATATTTTTTGCAAAGCAATGGTTATGTCGGCAAGTAAATGACTATTGTTATTAACCTTTCCCTTATTAATAAGTCATGGTACACTTCCAGAATGAGTGCTTGTTGATTATAACTGTCATATTAGTACCGACGTCTAGTTTTTAGTTACCAAAGTCAAGATGGCTTACTGTTCACGCATTCACCACTCTAAAATGCTGTGATAATATACACCAGATCGGCTTAATCTAGATAAGTGTTATAGGATCATTCTTACTGTTCACTGATCAGCAGTAACACATCAGAAACTCTTTAACCACTATAGTATGGCTCTGGGACAATCAATTTTGAGTGCATGCACAAAAGCAGTATTAAGATTTTTATATCACTATTAGTTGCAAAATTACACTAAAATAAATCATATTGCCATAAAATTTTGATATATATTTCATGAAAATTGCATGAGTGGATTGGGTAACTCATTCCTTTGAGTTCACTCTAGTTTTCATTTCGTTCACACTATAAACTTCCCAGTCACTAAAAATATGCGTGTTTTGAGGATATGGATGTAACGAATAGTGATTTGGCTCAATAGCTGAATACCGAATATTCGGCCAAAAATATCGACCGATAATAAACTTTTTTTTAAAAAAAATCAATAATTAATATCATTTTTTACAAATAAATAAGTTTAGTCATTATTAAAAAATAATTAAAATTGTATGAGGTAAAAAACTTTAATAAAAATGTTTAAGATAATGAAAATAAAATAGTAAAATAATAAGAAATATTGAAATGTTTAAAATAAAAAAAAACTGATTAACAGCTTTTATTAAAACTAAAGTTGCAAAGTTGAACAAAAATAGAAATAAATAAAAAATATCCTCTTATTTCTTAAAACAAAATTTTAATGCTAAAAATAATATTTTCCGGAAAAAAAATACATCCATGAAACGTTGGAAGAGAAAGAACGTTATCTAAACTACTTCTAAAAACGCAGCTCTGTAATAAAAACGCCCATAGATAAAAATAGATCTTTATTTTTGTAAGAAAATTTTAAAGCTAAACATTGTTTCAAACACTGTATTTTCAAGAAAAAGTGATGATGAAAGTCTAATAGAAACTTTCCTAATTTCCCCCTCATGATAAAAATGTCCATAAAATCGAAATTTTTTTAAAAATAAAGAGCTAAATAGAAGCCAAAACAAAAATAGTTCTTAATTTTTAAATGAAAGATTTAACGCTAAAAATTAAACTTAACCTTTTCTCAGTGTCGTATTTTTAGAAAAAAGTGACCATAAAAGAATAATGTTCATTAGAAATGCTCCTTAAAAGATGCTGTCGTAATAAACATGATGATAAAAAAAGTAAAAGAGAAGAAAAAAAAATTGTTCTCATAACTGAAATATAATCTTAACATTCAGAATCATTTTTCTATGTTACGAGTTATCTGTCTTACAGTACAAGAAAAAAAAGAGACAATAAAATAATTAAGTCTATTGGAAACGCTCCGTTAAAATGCTGTGTTATTGTTAATACAGAAAAACTAGCAAAAATGTAACAAACAAAAAAACATTCTCAATTTTTAAAACAAAGTGTTGAAAAAAAATCTAAGAAATTGAATTGCCTAAATACAATTAAAAAGATAATCAGCATTACAAAACTTATGGTTCAGTGCAAAGAAACCTAGTTTCAATTCTTCAAATTTCACTTTTCCATTTGTCTTTCAGAACATAAATTAAATAGGTTAATTAGGATTTAACAAATATGTGCAAAAACAATTTCTAATAACGAATGGTAAAAAATACGACTTTAGTTTATTCTTAATCTTAGTTTATTCTTAATTTAGTTTATTATTAAATCTATAAGAATTTCCCCCAAAAAAACTGTCAAAAAACACTTTACCGAACATTTGGTCGAATATCTGGCTGTGTATTTGGCCAATCAAACATTCGGCAAAAGGACCGAATTTCGAATAGTAGCTGAATATTCGTTACATTTCTAGTGGAGGGTATTTTTTTATCACTATATAATCTGCTGACTAGTTAAATCTACATGGTTTTTGAAATGGTTTTTGAACTTTTTAAGCACTGATGTCTTAATTCACTGAAATACAATGACATTTGAGTATCCTTTACCGCTAAACTGTTTTCGAAGTTAGTAAAAAAAAAATTTACCTCAAAAATTGCATATATTGTACTTCTATTTATTTATTTTTATATAAAAGTTCACATAAAGTTGTAGAATAAAGTGTTTCACATAGTATTAAAACTAAAAAATGAGATGCTCTTCTCTAAGAGATTACTACTAATGCATGCTCAGTAATAAAACATGAAGAAGTTACCAGGAAGGCCAAGGTATTTGGCAAAGTTTGGTTTTGTTTCACCAGCCACTGCAGGATTGACGGGAGTTGACGGCGGAGACGAGCCTGACGCATCCTTATCTAATTGGGCTGCAATGAGATCAAACCTTTCACACTCAGAAAGAATTTATATCTGAGTGGCCTTTCCTGGGATGCTCAACTGCCCACTCCCTCTAACTAAAGGGATTTTAATGGATCAAAAACAATTTCTACAGCTACAAACAGACACTGTTCAACAAAGCTTCATTGTTTTCCCCAAACGTAATGAAGCTTACTTAATAAATATGAAAAAGTTAAAGTTATCTTCCAGGAATGAGGTTAACACCTAACCTAACCGAGACAGAAACGTGGATAATTGAACTCTGAGAATATTGCAACCCATTTCACTGTTGAGCGCAGAAAATCTAGAAAAATTTCATTGTTGAACAATGCTATATGTGTAGCAAGGGGAATACTAAGAATAAGGTAATCATGCACAAGCAGCATTAACTACTAAACTACTCCAGGATTAGCTAATAACTACAGAGCATGGAAATTTTTTTTTTACACATGCTTACTGATGAATAATTCAAAATATATATTTGACTTGCAAGGGAATAATGTGCATATTATAAAGCAACACATATTTAAAATGAATGTAAAAGTTGAATACTATATTACTTTATAAAAACTTTTTTATCAATAATAAAAGCAGAGAATATAAGAATGAGGAAACTTCAAATACTAAGCGTTAATAAAATGAGTAGCTAATACAAAATACTTTGGCATTATTTAGTTTACTGGCAAAACACATTTACCTAAAAGATTTCAATCATTACTAGTATTTTTTAAATTACAAAAAACAAAGTTCATCATAATGTGACATTTGTACAGTAATATTAAACATCATTGAAATCGATTTAATAGTTTTTGACCAATGAAAATTTAGAAGAGTACTTTTCATAAGAACACTGCATTCAATTGATTTTACTTCAGTTATTTATTTACTTTTTACTTTGCTAGTTTAAAAATATGCTTATAATCTATAATTAAAATATAGCTATTCAGTTAGTTTATGAAATGTAATTATAAAAATAATTTTTACATTAAATTGCATTTGACTTAATAAATAGCAAAAGATGGAGCTTTTAAGTTAATAAAATAATGGCACCATTTATACAAACATTTTTATCATTTCAAATAATAAAGCGTATTAATGTAATTTCATATTGAATTCCTTAAAATAACCAATAATCACTTACAAACTTACTAAAAATACTTGCTCATTGCCATTAAATTACAAGTTTAAGAAACTTTCACTTTTCAAAAACATATCTTATATGTGGACACTCGCAACAAACCAACTATGCTCTGATGAAGATCATCATATGAACTTAATGAGAAAGAAACTTTTATCATCCTGGATCAAGAAACTTTATAAAAATTAGTCCATACAAATTCACAAAATCAAAAAACCCGAAAGGACCCAATCTCAAAAGAGTATTCCTAATTAAATTTCGGATAGCCAGAGTTAACCAAGTGCTAATTCAAAATATTTTCACAGGTCTAATATTGGGTAAAACATATGAGGTTTTTCCCTATTATGAGCTCATCACATAATTGGTGATATTTGACTGAAGAGTGTCTTCTAAGTTGAGATCAAAAGAAAGAATGACAGCATTGAGAAGATCACAGAAGAAACCCATTTGTATTTTGAAAGTTTCGAGAAAAGTGATCACCTCTGAAACATTTTGCAGGAATTATTGCAATCTTGCCATTTGTTTTTAAAACCACTTTTCAGCATTGATGGTTGATAACTCAAGGTTTATCTGAACAAATTTTTTCTATTACTTATGTAGGTGAAATGTCCCCTTCCAGTATAAAATTTTCTGAAAAGTCATCTATTTCGATTGATTATTCAGATAAAAATGAGCTATTTTACTGTTATGTCTATTCATAAAGCAGGTTCTTTTTACTAATGTCAGCTCATTCTGAGATCTTTAAGATGATTTTACACACATCTGAAAAGATTTTGGGTAGCTTTAACATGCACAATCATTCCAGGCAATTCATCATATCAAATAAATAATTTGATTCCCTCTAGTTTTCCAGGAGGGGGTGTTCCTGGACAGAACGGACGAAGGGAGTGTATTCTCCTGGCAAAGTCACCCAAGGCATGAGATTTAGTCAGTCTTCAGCCCCTGCAGTTCCTCAATCAAATGCATCCCCAGCCATGGACCAGTGGCATACTTTTGATTTTTTGGCGCTTCCCACCAGTTCATAACTGCAAGGCCTGTCTCTGTCATGCAGCGACCCCAGGACTCTATAATCAGCAAGATTCAGAAGTGGTCACTTGAAATGCACGGGGAAATTTTTTTTTCCTTCCTGCTCAGCTTAATTGTTTAGGAGCCTCCTGGATGTGCAGGAGAGAAGATTTTCGATGTTCTTGGGTGACAGGGTCTTTTGGCTTTCCTACACCAGGGGGATGAGTAACAATAACAACAATTATTTTTGAAAATTAATAATTTCAAATGTTTCATTCATCTGATTTTCAATTCATTTATTTTACAATTTTAATAATCAAAGTGTTTCATTTTGATGTTTCATCAAGTTATAGTGTTAAAAGCATTAGTACTCCAATTGATTAATTTTTACCAATATTTTCAAATTCATCCAAACGCTAACCCTTAAAAGCAACAGACTTACAAATACTTTCCAAATGGATTCTCTAATTTCTCTTTCAAAAAAATTGGCACAACTGATCATTTGGAAATTAAATCTATAAGTTGCAGTTATCTATATGTATATCATCTTACATAATTGAAATTTCCATGAAAAAAAAAAATTTTTTAAAGAAAAAATACATTTAAGTTTTATTTAAATAAACACACAAAACTATTGATTTGAATATACAAAAAGCCATAAATATTTTAAATTATGAGTAATATTGAAATAAAAAATATTTTACCTCTTATTATTTTTAACAAAATGGGATTTATTAAAAAGCTTGTTCCATATTTAGAAAAACGTAAAAGCAAAGCCAATCAAGCTATTATAAAAGGAATCCTTTAAAAAATGTTTCTAAAAAGCATTAATTTATTAAAAAAATAAATAATAATATGGAGCATTTTAACACAGGATAAATAGAATAAGTTATGCTAAGCAAGTGGACATGCAAGGCACATTCAAATAGGAGGTAACACAATACAAACACTCATTTAATTGATTTACTTTGGCAACCAGCATCCAAGGAGACACCACAAGAGCTGCAGATCACATTT
Source organism: Parasteatoda tepidariorum (assembly GCF_982258835.1). Lineage (NCBI taxonomy): Eukaryota > Metazoa > Arthropoda > Arachnida > Araneae > Theridiidae > Parasteatoda > Parasteatoda tepidariorum. The sequence continues at coordinate 2,733,542 of NC_141760.1, forward strand.
TTTAATCACTTTTTGTTTATTAGTAAAAGCTCATTTCATACAATGATAAATACAGTGCATAATGAGTACAGCCTCTACAAATATATTTGGTTGCAACTGTAAAATTATTATTATTTAAAAAAAAAGCAAAATTATTAACTTTATATTAAATAATCAAGATCATTTTGCAAGCTTCCTCTAAGTCAACTCAATTTGCAGACAGAATGCTATTTTTTAAAATATCTTCTTCAAAGATAATCTTTGGATTGAAAGTTGTGAGGATTATTAGCTTACATTTTTAGTTAATGAAGCTTTGTGTTGTTTAGGCTAATTATAAATTCTACCTGCTGATAGTTGCACAAGATTGGCAATGGAAGTACATTTTCTATTTGTGTGTGGATGCACTCTATACAGGCTTCTTATTTCTTCTGAAATTGAAAAGAATTACAATTGAAAACAAGTTCATACCTACCTATAAGCCTTGGCAACTTGTAGCACACCTACTGTTGTTAAGCAATAGTTGCACAAAAATTTTCCCAAACTAAATTTTTAAAACCAGCAGAGACATAACTGGTACAGCTAGCCTCTTGATTATCAGGTGGCAAATTATCTTAGAATCTTAGTGGAATTTAAAACAAGTAATAAGTTGCAAGTGGAACGTATATCCCTATCATAGTAACTGTTCATATCCCTTTCAAGTAAATAATTTTAAATTTTGAAACTATGTGGATGTATGCAGCAAAGTGTTATTTTTTTCCAACTGAAACAATAACTTAAATTTTTACATCCAATTAAATTTTAAGCAGTTACATTTCCAGAAGTTAAGGTTCAAAATAACAACAAAAGAAATGGTAATTATAATGAAAAACTGGTTTAATTACCATAACAGAAAAATAGGGACTTACATTGGATATAAGGGACTTTCATTAGTGAGCAATAAAATAATAATTAACCCATTAAGTGTTAATTTGGGTACACATCTAAGCTGGTTAAACAAAAACTGGCTTTCTCTTGTGCTACTGCCCATTTATTTGTAGATTAAAACCTTTTATATTTGATTTTTAATAAGTCAATCATGAAAAAAGCATTCTTTAACCAAATCAAGTAGCTGTAAAAAGAAAATAGATAAGTAGAATTTCAAAATTTAGAATAATTATCTACGATTTTCATCACCAGTTAAGATTTATTGTTACAGGACTTCAAGAGTCTATAATTTTATGTGGATTTCAAAGTAAAGAGCTGAATAGTAAAAAACACTTTTTCAATTATATACACTGAATTTTTTAAGAACACTCACACATTTTCCTCACATGTTATACTTTAACAAAAGAATGGCTACTTATTACTCCCCCCTTTTTTAATGGTACATTTGATATTTGAGGGTTTATTTCATTTAAAAATCAAATACTTATTAAAAAATAACGTAATAAATTATGCAGTTTAATAAATTTTGCAAGTTTACTATCTTGATAAAGCCTTGAAAAATTTATAATGGCTCCAATGAACCATTAAAGCAAATATATTATTTTCTGAAAACTTATAAAAAAAGACTTACTGCTGGAACCGAACATGCTTTTACTCGAATTCCGGCCAATGTCTGCTAAGGAACGTATCAGAGGTAGCCTGGATCCTTTGTCCACTTTGTCATGCTTTCTCTCATGCTGATGCCTGTGACGTCTCAACAGGGCTTCTTTTATTCTGTCCCTGTTCTCCACCTGTAGTTGACCAGCATTAATGAGATTTTCTAACACAAGGTCTGGAAAAACCAAAAATGCACTTTAGTCAGAGGTTAACAAAAATCTTAATATACTTTTTTGAGTTTTTAAAAGCTACAACAAAAACTACTACACCTGAAAAGATGTAAAAAAAAAAAGAATTACCCTAAATAACTTTTGATCTAATGATTAGATTTTTACATGCTAGGACTAAAATTTAACAGTTCAAATATGTTATTTAATCGGTGTAGAGTTGGGGTGCACAACCTTTTTAAGTGAATGGCCACAAGCACAGCAGATTGACCAATGAAGGGCCGCATGCCAAAGTATTTAGACAGACATGTTGACTGTAATTGTTGGTATTAATTGTTTTATAAACAACATTGTTCTAGGCACTAAATTATTTTTGTCAGTTAACCTTGTAATATGTTTGCATAAAAGTAAGTACTTTTAAATGTTTAAAAATATTTAATTAGTAATTAGAAACTGCAAAACTGATTACTTAGGGAAAAAAACAGAATCAAGAAATCAGAATCAATTTATCAAAAAAAAAAAAAGAAGTTTAGATAAATTGGAATAATTAAAAATTGTGGAAAAATTCATGTTTTTTTTAATCATATCACAGAAGTCCACTTAAACATAAATTTTAACATTAAAAAATTGGTTCATAGAATTGAATTTAAAAATTAAATAAATATTTTGGTTAATTAAAATAAATGCAATTTAAATACTTTGATTTAAAGAAAGTTTATAGGGTTAAAAATGATTAAAATTAAAACAAAACCCCTTCAGCATTTAGTAGGGAATTTACTTTAACTTTAAACATTTCTTTTAAATTAATGATAAGAGGCAGGGGCTGAGAGAGGGAAGAAAAAGAAAGAAAACAATAATTTTGAAGGATCAATTTTTTTGCCTTAAAAATAAAAAAAAAACTATTAAGATAGTTGTTTACAGTTCCTTATGACAAATACTTTTTTAACTTGACACTTACTATTTACGATTATTACGCATATACGCCTAACGATTAATTAAAATTTACATTACTTTACGAAACTTATCTTGATTACATATTTTGCAGTTAAAATTTGATGATATACAAATCATTTCCCACCATATGATTATAAATGATATAAAATGGTCCAAGTTGGTAGAAAAATGGCTTAAGAAATTTCTTAATGGTAATCCTCCAATTTGCAAAATTTTTAAATATTGTGATAATTTTTTCTAATTTTATTTAAAGACTGCTCGGTCATTTTGAACATGCCAAATTCATTCTGGAGAACAGTCTTTCGACAGAAACTGCTGTGGGTAGTATTAAACTTAGGGCAAATAACTTAATCAGTTATGGAATCAGTCTTAGAGGGTGTTCTTTCTTTTCTAAATCGCGCGAATACCAATAGCGATGTGTTTTTTAAATTGCAAGAAAACTCACAACGTATTACTTTTAAAACACCTGAATGTGAATCTCAATATGGTTTTTTTAATCGGTGTGTAAGATTTTTGAATTGCGAGAAGAATAAAACGTATGATTTTTTAAACGGCAGAACACAAATCGCGATATGTGAGCTTAAATCTCATGAATGCGAATCGCGCTTTTAAATCTTGTGAGTATGAATCGCGATGGATGAATTTTAAAACTCGTTAATGCTAACCCGAAAGGCGATGTGCAATTTTAAGCGCATAAATGCGAATTACGATGTGTGACTTTTAAACTGCAAGAATAATCAAAACGTATGATTTTTAAAACGAGTAAATACGAATCGCGATAAAAGATTTTTAAATCAAGTTACAACAAAAAGAATAAGTTAGGTGTATGTTGTTAAATTTGCAAGTGTTTATGGGGGGACTAAATTAATACGCACACGTTTTGAATTTTTTTTTTCAAAAGGACCACGTTTAATATCTTGTTTTTTTTATATTTTATCATCTTCGAGAAGGTGTTGATTTTACTATGAAAAGTAATTTATTTTCAAGTTACAAAAAAATTTAAAGCAATAGAATTTCACGAGTTGTAATATTGTCTTAAAATACCAGGATATTAAAAATCACAAGAAAAAAAAAGCAATAACGAGAAAGAAAATAAAACAAGTTCAAAAAACCCCTTATATTTATGTTAAAATGGGCACAAATAAAACACGTAAAAACTATTTTAATGTGCGATAAAAATTTCCCGTGCTGTCAAACTATAGTATTAAAAATACCAGAAATGCTTAAATTACGGGGGAAAGCCTAGTAATAACTACCAAAACAACCATCAAAATTCCTTTATATTTCTGATGAAATTGGTGTAAATAAAGCTCATCAAAAAGTAATGTATTTAAATGCAGGATTCGAAATTAAAGTGTTGCGATAGCGTGTAAAAAATGTCTGGACTTTTAAAACCTTGCAGAAATGTGTAGCAATTATTACCAAAATAACAATTGAAAAATAATTTGATTTGCGATAAAATCGGCACCAATAAACCACGTCAAAAAACGGTTATCTAAATGAGTGATTATTTACTTGCGATTTGTAAAATATTTATAAAATATCAAAATTTTTAAGCCAAGCGGAAATGCGTAGCAATAACTGCCGAAAGAAAGAATAAAAAGACATTTAGATTTTCTATGAAGTTTGCGCAAATAAAGCATTTCATAACTTTCAAAAATCACGATTTCATATACTACGTGAAAATTGGTTGCAATAGCCATCGAAAAGTCATTGGATTTACGATGAAGTCGGCACACACAAAGAGCGGTAAAAGTGATAACTAAAATTCGAAATTCGTGTATCGTAATAATGACGTATTAAAAATATTGGGATTTTCAAAATTATGCTTAAATCCATAGTGTTAACCATTGAAAAAAGCGATCAAAAAACTACATTGATTGAGATTGGATGCATCAAAAACTTAAATGCGAAAAATTTCAAATCCCCCCCCCCTCCAAATTTTTTTCTTTTCTTCATTTTGTTCAGATTGCTACCGCGGGCTGCAGGTTGTGCACCCCTAGTGTAGAGGATATTTTAAGTTACAAAATTAGACAAAACATTAGGTTCTCTGAATAAGCATACCTCTTTCTTTCGATGAATTTTTGACCTTCAAAATGCAGAGCGTAGCTGCAATCTGGGAACTATTGTCTCAATAGTTTGAACAGGAGAGTTGCCCAAAATTTTGGATGTTAATTTTACTTTTTACATATTTAGCTGTATATAGCGAACTAAACAAATTTAAAAATTTTGGCACAGAATTATAAAATTCTTTTATCCAAAATTAATTCCATACAAAAAATATTTAATAATTATTCATTATTTAATTTAATTATAATTATAGTCAAAAAGATTTTAAATGATAATGTATAAATTCTTTTACATCATTTAAAAGAATGCAATTTTAAATGCCAAAATACAAAATTTGAGCAAAAGCGGGCAATAATTCCTAAAAAGTTGTAATTTAAATAGTCGTATATTTAAAATTCCATTTCTCAGAAGCTAGTCATCTGAATCCGCTCAAACTTTGTATTTTGCTATTTAAAATTACATTTTTCAAAATGATGCACAAAATTGTACATTGTGTCATTCAAACTTTTTTGACTATTATTAAATAAAAAAATTTATAACTGATTTCAAATTTGTTTAAATTTGTTGAAAAATTTTAAAATATGTTTAAAAAGTTCTTCGGATATAGTGAAATACACAAAAATTAAAAATAAGGGGTCTAAATTTTGGACTGCTCTTATGACCAAACTATTGCCCAGATTGCGACTGCCCCTATATTTTGAGGGTAAGGAAATCTTGATAATCATGCCAAAAAAAGGCATGATTATCAAGAGAAAGTATATTATTGTCTTGAAATATTGATTGTGCTAAGAAATTAACATATTTGAGGTGACTAGATAGATTCCAAATACGTGAAAATCTGATCATTAGATCAATAGTTATTCAGGGTGTTCTGTTCCCCCCCCCCCTTTGCGCACTGTACCTCTAAGATAAGCATTATTTGAAGTTTTAACTTCAATCTGTTTACGTGCTCTCATTCATTTGTGCACTTGTACCGCTTAGAAAAACTAATATTTTACAAAAGTGCATTTTGTTTATAATTATCATTAATCATAAATTTCAAATAATTACAAGTAATGCTTGTTACCTGTAGATTTCGCTTAAAATATATATTGAGGCAGAATACAAGTCAGTTCTCAAACCAGAAGAAAATATTCATAGTTATGTTAATAATCAAAAATTTAAATTAAATTAAACTTAAAAAAGTTTAAACAAAAAAATGCAATATGATAAATTAAAGACAGAAGACAAAATCATGTACCTTTAACAGATGGTGTTTTGAAAATAAAAAAAGAATGAAATTATTAACTCACCAGATATTTGATCTAAATTATTTGCCTCAAGATCAAGCATAACTGTCCCATTGAGAATGCAGCTTCTCAACTCAAAAAGAGAATGCAAAGATATTGTAGCTACGTGAGGTTTAGACCATCGATTGCCTCCCTCTTCCACGTCTTCCTCAAATTTAATCCACCTGAGAAACAAATGAAAGTCAAAATCAACATGCAAAGAACATTACACTCAACATGTAATTATGATGTGTTTAAAAATACCCACGTATAAAACTTGCTAGCAAAGGGTCCCTCTTTCTAGGGTCACACATCATAATTCGTATTTATACCATTTGAAAATTGCGCATTGCATTTTGTATTGACATTAACGAGATTTAAAAATCATCCATCGCCATTCTTATTCACGAGATTTAAAAATCATCCATCCCGATTCTTATTCACGAGATTTAAAATCACGTCGCGATTCATGTTCCGGCGTTTCAAAAATAGTGCGTTGGTACGCTTCTCGCAATTCGAAAATCATACACCATGATTCATATTCACGCATTTTAAAAATCTTACGTTGTGAGTCTTCTTGCAATTTAAAAACCACATATCTCAATTCATATTCACGCGATTTGAAAATCACGCATCGCGTTTGTTATTTACATAATTTAAAAAACACACATGGCAATTTGTATTCAAGCAATCTAAAAATAACACATTGCTATTTGTATTTACAAGATTTAAAAATTAGGAAAGGAAGAACACCATCTAAGACTGATTACAAAACTGATGAAGTTATTTGCCTCTCTGTCGAAAGACTGTTTTTCAGAATAAATTTGGCATGTTCAAAATTACAGAGCAGTCTTTAAACAAAATCATTAAATTTTCATTTAATGACTCGAAAGAGCTATCACATTATCAATTAAATAAAATTATTACAACATTTAAAAGTTTTGGAAATTGCCATTAAGAAGTTTTTTAAACCTTATTCTACCTACTTAGAATATTTTATATCATTTATGATTATATGCTGGGAAATGATTAAATTATCATTAAATTCTACCAGTAAAAAAATGTAATCAAATCAAAATAAGTTTCGTAAAGTTAAGTAAATTTTAATTAATTGTTAATATATAAATGTATCAATTGTAAATAGTAAGTGTCATGCTAAAAAAGTATTGGTCATAAAGAGTTGTAAACAAGTATCATGATAGTTTTATTATAGTTAAGAAAAATAGTTTCTTCAAAATTAATGTTTTCTTTCTTTCGTCCCTCTCTCAGCCCCTGAATCTTATATTTAATTTAAAATAAAGGTTTTAAAGTTAAAGTATATTCCCTACTAAATGTACTTTAAGAACCTTCTTTATATCAAAGTATTTAACTTGCATTTATTTTAATAACTAGAATATTTATTTATTTTTTTAAAATTTAATTCTATGAACAAAATTTTTTTGTGTTAAAATTTATGTTTAAATGGACTTATGTATTATATAACGTGATAAAAAAAAAACATGAATTTTCCCATAGTTTTCAATCATTTCAATTTGCCTAAATTTTTTTCTGATAAATTGATTCTGATTACGTTTCTTTCCCATAAGTAATCAGTTTTGCAGTTTTTAATTTTAAATATTAAAAAGTATTTAATTTATGTAAACATATTACAAGGTTAACGGACAAAAGAATTCAGTGCCTAGAACAATGATGTTTATATAACTATTACTACCTTCAATTGCTGTCAACATGTCTGTCTAATACTTAGGCATGCACCCCTAATATACTTATTGAAGGAACCAATAATTGTTTTGAAAATCAATCATCCAAAGGATAAGCCATCTGATTTTGGTAATAACTTGAGAGCAATTAGTTTGACACAAGTCATGCAAAAAAAAAAAAAAAAAATTAAATAAGAAATAAGTGAATAAAAAAATTAATTTTTGTTTTACCTTTTATATTTAAGCTTAAAAATTAAGAGAAAATTTGTCAATATGTAAATTTATAGAAAACATATTTCAGTTGATTAAAATACAAATTAATTTTAGAAAATTATATTTAAATATTTTATATCATTTCAGTGCAAGCGGGGTGCAAGGGGGTGCACTTGCACCCCTGGCTTTTTTTTAAAAACAAAGAGACACAGAAAAAAAATTTTGTTATAAAATTTTTTTTATCAAAAATATTTCATTCAAAAACAAATAATTGTTTAATCAAACAAGAATTTTAATAGTCTTGTTTGCTGTCCAAATCTGTTTATAACTTTTTCAATGAATTCTGAGTCATCGTTGATTCTTTTCTTATGCACACTGAGCATGCACAAACTTGGCAGATATCTAAGCTATATTTTTAAATTTCATTTAATAAAATATAAATAATATTATATTTTCTAGTTATTTAGTTTAACAAAGGTGTATAACACAAACTGACTTCTCACAACTATAAAACTTCATCAACACAATAAATACCAATGACAAGCGTAAGCGTGCACAAAACGTTAGTATACAAAACTACGGTTTGTAGTTATTTGTGTTTCAAAGTCAGTAGCTATGCCAATGCCATCAATACAGTTTCTCGTGGCAAAATTTGCAAGTAAAAGAAATTCCTACTTTTTTATTTTAAATATCTTGTTAACAATGAAGAAATTTATCTTGAAAAAAATTAACAGATGCAAGTATAGGTAATAAAAAATAAAATGTAATAACAGAATATATTAAATGTTTTTTTTTGGGGGGGAGGTAGTTTGTTAGAGGGTTGCATCTCCTTTCATATTATTCTGCCGGCGCCCTTGTTCCGTGTTATAAATTTAATGTGCTTCTAAAATTTTGAGACAGCATTGAAATTGTGAAATGTTTTTGTTTGCATAAATCACTCCTGTGTGTTTCTTCTATCAATCTCCCCTTATGTGTTTTAAATTCACTTTCTTGAATAAATAGATCAGAGAGCTCTCCATGCATGAAGGTTATATGAATCAGTATTCAATAAAATATTCACTCTGTAGTGCGTCCACCACTACAAAAATACAATTCCAATTCACTAGTATACGAGGGTTACTCTGAAATTTTTGAGATACGCGCAGACGAGAATTTACAAAATAAAAATAACGGTTTAATTTTAAAATACAAAGTATTTTAACATAGCAGATGATTTTTTACTGACTTACTTCAACTTGTTTAGCGTAGAATAAATTTTAAACAGAAGAGAAAATGGAGTTGACGCGAGAACATTTTCGCGTTATGATTTTCGATGATTTTAAAGCAGGGCTAAATCAAGAAAAATGCATTCAACGGTTGCAATTGGCATTTGGTGATGAATCTCCAACTCGTGCTACTGTATTCAGATGGTTTAAAGAATTTAGCAGAGGTCGCAATTTTCTTCAGGATGAAGAACACACAGGAAGGCTGCCGTCAGCAGTAATCCCGGATAATGTGTCCGCCATACGAAAAATGTTAAAGGATGATAATCGCTGTACCGATCAAATTGTACAGAAGGAACTTAACATTGGATCTGCAGCCATACACAAAATTATTCATGAAGAATTACATGTGAAAAAAGTAGTTTGCCGTTGGGTTCGCCATAATCTAACTGAGCACCAAATAGAGGAGCGTGTCAGAACCAGTAAAGAAACTCTTAAATTGCTAAATGATGGTGGCCACCGCATCATTTCTAAAATTGTAACGGGTGATGAAACGTACATACCGTTTTTTGACGTTCCAACGTGTCAAGAAAGCAAAGTATGGGTCTTTGAATAGGATCCCACACCGACAATGGTGAAAAGACAACGCGTACTGAAAAAAGTGATGTATGCCGCTTTCTTCAGAAGTACAGGATTGGTCAAAGCCATCAAGTTGGAAGGACAGAAAACAGTAACAGCAAACTGGTATACCACTAAATGTCTTCCAGAAATTCTACAACAAGTGAATGTTAGGGGACTAATGCTTCACCATGACAATGCATTTTCACATACAGGCGGATTAACAGTTGAGTTTCTTAAACAAATTAAAGTGATAGAACATCCGCCGTATTCACCTGATCTAGCCATGTGTGACTTTTGGTTATTCTTTTATCTAAAGAAGAAATTACGTGGACGTCGTTTTTATTTAGAAGAAGAGATTGATGTGGCTATAAATGCATTTTTTTCATCTATTCCAAGAAATGAATGGCTTGAGGCATTTAATCTGTGGAAATTTCGACTACAAAAGTACATTGATGCTGAAGGAGACTACTTTGAACACACCTAAAATTTTGTAAGTGTAACTTTAAAAACCTAGTTGTATCTCAAAAATTTCAGAGTGACACTTGTATAGCTGGGCTTAATCTGTCCTGCCCCAGTTATGGGGCATCCAGAGTCAGCTGGTGACGATTGTTGCTCAAGTACCTCGAATCAGCACAGTGGATGCAGTGGTGCACGGACACGTGAGGGTTCATGGCCGCGAGTCACGCACATGGGAGCATCACTTCGCCTCGACAATCAAAGGAGTCCCAAAGACAGCAGGGTGTGGGCGCCAAACAGCCGCAGACGGTAGAAACCAAGCCATCCGCCATTCCTTGACAGAAACTCTTACTTCGATCTGAACACGCCTACTTCATTGGATGGTCCACATTGAACAGTTGATTTGTTACTTGTGACTGCGACATTATCCACCTCCTCGGGCGGTTGCTACTCAGTCTCGGTCAAACACAATGTTGGCCAACATACACTCGACTGCTAATGGCAACACAGGAAAAATCATGGCTCTGAACTTAATACAGCTCTCATGATCAGCAAAAGTACGATGATCTTAATACAGCTCTCCCGGATTCTCACAAAACAGCAATGAATCGACTAGTGGTATCTCATTCATTGAATTCTATCACAGATATACTTCTGGTGGGGGAGTACTGTAGCGTGTCTACCACTACAAAAATAAATTTCCAATTCACTAGTATATAAGACAAGTTAACTAGATTCTATGTTGGGGTACTTTTTCATAGTTGAAAGTTGACATTGTCGATAACAACTTCTTCTTCAGCACGACAGTCCCTTACAGGCCTTGGCTGCCTCAACCACACGTAGCCTCCAACGCCTCCTGTCCATGGCGACTTTTTTCCAGTTGTTTATCTTCAATACTTTTAGATCTCTAGCAGTGTCATCCAGCCACCTAGCTGGAGGTCTTCCTCTAGCCCGAGATCCCGAAGGATTTTTAAAGGTGGTGATTCGGACTGCATTATTTTCTGGACCTCTCCAGATATGGCCAAGCCATCTTAATCTATTGCTTCGGATGACATGCACTCACTGTGGCTGTCCATAGAGTCTATATAATTCAAAGTTGCATTTGATTCGCCAACAGCCTCTTTCCTGTACTCGGCCAAAAATATTTCGAAGGATTTTCCTCTCAAAAACAACAAGAGTACGCTGAGTGTCTGCGTTTAGTGTCCATGTTTCACTTGTATAGAGCATTACAGGTAGAATAAGAGTCTTATAAATTTTAATTTTAGTTTTTCGACTGAGTATAGGCTTGATCTTAATTGCTTTCTTAGTCCAAAGAAACAGTTGTTTGCCATTTTAATTCTGTTGTCTACTTCTGTTTTTATGCTGTTTTGGTCATTGATCATTGTTTGAAGGTATTTGAATTCATTAACCTTTTCAAAGGTGTAACCATTTATGAATAAAGGATCATGATTTACAGTTGTGGCTGGAGATTCCATAAATTTAGTTTTATCCTCATCGATGGTAAGGCCCATATTTGTGGCAGAAGTTTCAAGAGCCAGAAAGGCCTTTTTCACAGCTCTCTCTGACCTTCCTATGACATTGATGTCATCGGCATATGCCAGTAATTGAACTGATTTATTCCAAAGGGTACCTTTTAGGTCTAACCCACTATCTCTGATACATTTCTCCAGAGCTAGATTAAAGAGCAGACAGGCGAGGGAATCCCCTTGGCGCAGGCCTCTCTCAGTTGAAAATGGTTCCGATAATTGATTTTGAATTTTAACCCTGCGTCTTATATCACTCAGTGTAGCTCTGGTTAAGTTAATGAGTTTAGTAAGGATCCCAAATTCGGCCATTGCTTCCAGTAGTTTATCTCTCCTTATGCTGTCGTAAGCAGCTTTAAAGTCTATAAATAAATGAAAAGTTTTGATATTATATTCCTTAGTTTTTTCCAAAATTTGTTTAAGGGTGTGAATTTGATCTAAAGTAGATCTTTGTGATTTAAAATCACATTGGTAGTCTCCAATCAGTTTGTCAGTAAAAGGGAGAAGTCTTGCAAAAAGCAAGTTGGAGAATATTTTATATGCTGTATTGAGGAGTATAATGTCCCTATAGTTACAACATTCAAGTTGGTCTCCTTTCTTAAATATGGGGCAAATGGAGCCTTCTTCCCATTCAATGGGCAATTTCTCCGTATCCCAAATTTTAACCATGATATGATAGATGGCGTTAAGAAGCTCTGGTTCATCAGTTTTTAGTAGCTTAGATGGCTCCACCTCCTCGGGCTGTTGCTACTCAGTCTCGGTTGAACACAATGTCGGCCTACATACACTCGACTGCTAATGGCAACACAGGAAAAATCATGGCTCTGAATTTAATACAGCTCTCATGATCAGCAAAAGTACGATGATCTTAATACAGCTCTCCCAGATTCTCACAAAACAGCAATGAATTGACTAGTGTTAATTCATTGAATTCTATCACAGATATACTTCTGGTGGGGGAGTACTGTAGTGTGTCTACCACTACAAAAATACAATTCCAATTTACTAGTATATAAGACAAGTTAACTTGATTCTATGTTGGGGTACTTTTTCATAGTAGAAAGTTGACATTGTCGATAACAACACTTCCCACAATTAAATGAGACTTTGTAATAAGTTTTAATGTTTAAGTAATAATTTTAAGTTTTGTATTAATTTAATTTAATGTACTGCCCACAGAACAAAATACATTTTTAAAAAAAGGCATCATAATTAAAAAATAGCATATTTTTTAGCAATTTCTCTTTGTGTAACATAATTTGAATTTTCTTCTAAATTTAGTACAATAAAAGAAAGTAGCGCCGTGAGAATTGCCAAATTTTCAGTGCAGCATATGGCAACCTCGTAGGACAAACTGCAGCACTTTTTTTAACCCTCTAGTGCACTCCTTTTCTTTAGGAAAATCGGAAACAGATAGTCAATTTATAAGGCTACCAGAAGAATAGAATATATTGACCTGTCAAGTGTATTATCCTTCTGATGCATAAGAAGTATTTATTTTAATTACAAATGATATTCACAAAACAGTAAATGTATGGATGGTTGACCGTGTAAAGCTAAGCACCGATGGCTCTACAGGTTAAAATTTGTCGTAAAACTTTCGAGCTACTATTTCCGATCGATTTTTACGCCTAAGCTTAAAAAAGGGAGTCATCAAATATTATTATACTTGTAGTATTTTCAATATAATGCCTTTTTTCACTTTAAATTCCAATAAAAAAAATTACATATGAAATTGGAAGACTCCTCAAGCATGCTATGCTCTGCAACCCAAAATATAATGAAGGTGATATTTTACACAAATAAGGAATAAATCTAAAAGCATTGCCAATCTTATAACTTATTCATGTTGCGATATTAATTTTCTGTAATTTGTTTTAGGTTCCCAACCAGTTAGAATTTAAAAATTACCAGATCCTCTTATGAAAGGTAAAATCACAAAAAAATTTAAACATAAATTACATTGATAAAACTTCTGTTCACACATTATCTCGTAGGCATAACATAAATGGGGGGGGGGGATGTATTGGAAGTTTTCTAAATTTCTTCCGGTTTTAAGAATCTTGTTATAGTTTAGATTCAGTCAAGGATCCATAAAAAGAGAAAGAAAGTTGAATGAAAGCAAAAGCTTAATAACATTAACACTAGAAAAGGTTAGAGACCTGGCAGTTTCCCTCCACTCCATTTCGTCCCCCTCGTAGTGGAGTTCTTCCATCTCACTGAAGAGGGGGTGAGATTCATGAAGGCCATCATCTTCACCTTCACCAAGGATGAAGTGAACTCTCTCAGCAGGTGGGGTGACTGGAAAGAACAGAGTTTTGCTTTAAAAAAAATAAAGACAACACATGATTAGCTAAGTTAACCAAAAAAAGTAAGTATTGGCCTCCTCTCAAGATTAGAAGAAATTGTTTTTCCCAACCAGTTTTAGGGACAAAGATATTCCTCTTCACACAGAATAAGGCAAAACTCTTTACATAATAGAATAGATCAAAAATCTCTTCTCGATACAAAGATTAGGACGTTTGTTATAATAGCTAGCAAAGCAAAACAACATTTATTTAATTACTGTAATTATCGTATTTATTAATTGTAATTGAATATTAACGACAAAAGCCAACTGAGGTACACAACTTTCACGTTAGGAAATCTGGCCACTAAAGATCACACAGAATGTAAATATCACTGACAGTTTGTAATCATAGGATTAGCTAATAGCTTTCAATATCTGATTAAAGAAAAAATACTGCAGTGTTGTTTGTTTAATTTCTATTAATATTCATCTTCCTCAAGAATATTAAAGTTATTATTATTTTTTTCAAAACGAATGAGAATTTCAAAAACTATGATAAAAAACAAAACTTACATTACAATAAAACTCTGAACTTAAACATACTTTGTGAGATAAATAATAACTTTTTTTAAAAGACACTGATAGACAAAACAATGACAATAGTATTCAGGCTTCATTTTAACTCATATTTAAAAACTTAATTTACACAATAAAAAATCTTTGTAAAACATTAAAGAATTAAAACATTGAGCCCCTTCTTCTAATTAAATGAGTGGGGTCTCATGTTTTCTGCTGATGGGCTGTTATATTTCAGAAATTCTGCATTATGTATTAATAAAAGCTATTATATAATGAAATACACACTACTATTACAGTGTGTAACCACTGAGTTATTAACAGAATATGTTTCATAGCAGAAACATAATTTAATCTTAAAAATAGATATTTCACACAAAACAGTAGTGAATTAAAATTGCTATACTACATGATAGGTCAAAATGCTTCGTGGGTTTACTATGAAACATGTAACAAATGTATTCATTAAAGCTGTATATACATGCAGAAAAGATTAAGTTTTGAATAATCTGTAATATAGATTGAGTCATGTAATTTAATGTATATAGATTAAGTAAGTTTTGAATGGTTGGAGCTGGAAGTCTAATCATCATCGTTTCTGCAGAAACAAAATTGGCAGTAAAACAACACTCTCAATAACACATTTTTGATTATAATGGTGGATCAGTTGCATTTCTATTACAGACAACCCAACAAGCACACAACTTTTGGGCTAGTGAAGGGACAATGCCGGCTCACCTAAAGTGCCATTACGGCGGGCTTTTCATTGCCGTATCGGTTCCGTTAATAAAGTGAAATCTGGGCCAGAATGAGGGCCAGTGCATGGCATTTCAGGCAAACTTCTGGCAATCGTTGAACGACCGGGACTATTTTGTTGCCTCTGGATTGCTTTGCCATTTTTGCCTGTTAAATACCGGGGAAAAATTTTTTTTTCACAGAATAAAGAGAAAATTGCCGTAAAGGCTTTTATTGAACCTTTATGATGTCTTTTTTGCCTTTTTATCAAAAGCTGAATACGTTCACTGGCATACGTCGTTGCCTCGCTTGCCGTTAAGGCACCTTAACTGTAGGCTGATTAGAAAACGTCTATGCCGTTTTCGCCTATATCGCACCTTTATTTCAGGTGTTTAGGCGAACTTCTTTGCCTTATTTACCAATGCACCACCCTTAACTCACCTCAAACTCGGTTCAATAGAAAGTTTTAATGGCGTCCTTGCCGGTATCACACCTTTATTTTAGGTGTCTCGGCATTTTTTTTATTTTTTATTATTAGAACTTAGCTTTTAATTTCAAAGGCTTCTTGCTGCATTTTGTTACAATTCTTATTTAGGGAACATAAATTGTCACGAGTGTTTGTTCTACTCGGCTGATATCAGTGATAGTAATTTATTGATTCTTAGCTTTTTATATTGTAATATAACAACAACTGTCATTACATGCATACTGTTTTATGACAATATAAAAAACAAAATGGTGTAAAACAATTATTTAATTTATAACCAAATGTCCAATGAATCTTCGTACAATAAAATAGACTTTTTTTTATTTCATTTTAAACAATTATAAGCGCTATCATTTAAAGTAGAAGCATATAAAAAAAAATCTTTTTGAATTGAGTATTTAAATTTTTTAAGCATTTTGAGATAGAGGAAATTAAGTACAAATTTTTATTCTAAAATAAAACACAATGCAACTCAATAAATAAGTTATTTAAGTTTTTAAAATAATGCTTATATATTTAAAACCTACATCTAGCTTTTATTGATAGAAACTTACACACAAAAGTTTATTTATCCTATAATTTTGTGTATATTCATCAAGTCATTAATTTTATTAAATATTAGATAAACAGTATATATCATAAATAGTTTTTTCAAAAAAAAAATATTTTGTACTAGTAAATAATACACCATTTTAGTAATTTTAAATATATAAAAGCAGGAATTTTAACAACAATAAAGCTTAAAATAAACCATGAAGGAGTTTTATTTCCTTGTAACAAATCAATACATCTGTATACACTATTTACATATGGACAAATATATTTTCTTTATCCCATTCCAGAAGCTTTATTTCAATGAGCCTTTTTCCTGCAAAAAATAAAGCAATTTATTTTACTATAGATATATTAAATGTTCACAGAAAAAAAAATATCATTGATTTAAATCAACTGATTTATTAAAAGCCATGGATTAAGACAAGCTGATTATTTTTACAAAAAATTATTAATTTAATTATAAAAATATGATATTGAATTTAGTTAATAAATATGCATTCTTTAGGTTGCATTTAAAAAAAACAACTAAGATCTGATTTCAGAGATAATGATAGTATTTCACTAAGAAATAATAAAAGAGATATGTATGTAAATTATTATAGTCATACATCCCTTTAATGATTATACTTAAGAAAAGTATTGATTTAAAGAAATAGATTTGAAAAAAATCAATTACTTAAATAAACTTATCATTTAACTATTATAATTATAAATACTTTTTATACTATGTAACTAATAAAAACATTATTTATAGTATGTTTAATTCAAGTCTTCTTTTTTTTCCATTAATAAGGTTATTTACTAAGAAATGGTGAAAGGGATATGCAAGCAAATTATTATTTTTTAAAATAGATCAACTGCCAAACATATTAAAATTATTCACATTTCATTTTTTAATTATTTAAATGCAGTTCATATATATGTAGCTCATAGATATCAAGACTTATTCTACCCAAAGTAATTTAAAAAAGTTTTTTCAGCAATGCAATCTGATCTAAACTAATTTAATCTGCTTTAGATATCTAATTGAAAAATAGTATCACAAACTTTAACATTCATTAGCAAATTGAGAATGAAAAACATAATTATAATTCTATTTATTCAATTAGTTTTGTAATAATTAAATAATTTTAACCATCTTAGTTAGAAATGTTAACTATTGTAGCTATAATAATATTTTAAAGTAATGTTAAGTGTTATGAAAACAATTCATTCAATGTTTTGAATGGTAAACGTAGAAAAAAAATTTTTTTTTAAATGATTTTCTTAAACCCAACAATTTATTAACAATATTCATGTTATATTTAATTTTATTTAATGCGACATTATATTAATAACCAAATTGCTGGTACATTATACATTTATCAGTTAACTGTAAAAAAAAATTAACAAAAAAGTATAATTTGCTCTAAATATAAATTTTTTAATTCCAGAAACAAAGCTTGAATAATTTTTTTAATTCTATTAATGAGCGATTCGTAACAGTTTGAGATTGATAATTAGGAAATGTTAATAGTACTTCTGTAACCAGTATCAATTATTTAATATTATTTCATACCAATATTTATTTAAAATCTGCAATTAAATTCGTGACATCCTTAATAAATTACTTTTAAGTGGAGTTTCAATTATTTTGAAAGGAAGGCAAAGTAAATATATGTGTCTTGGCATTTATATATATATATATATATGTATATGTATATATATATATTACATCAGAAATACAAATCTTTTGATTATTCAAACTGATAGTTTTAGGAACTGCATTAGTATTTGTAGAATATGTGATAACAAAAACAACAAAATCGAACACAGACATTGTCAGAAATCAGAGCAAAAAGCTAAAAAAACATGAGAATAAAGTTTTTTTTTCTTTATCAGGAATTCAGAAATTTCAGGACTATGAACTCGGATATTATTTAACTTATTAAATAAACTATTATGCTAAAATAAATGGAGAGAAAATTTATACTTTATTATTAAACTATTAGTATAAAAACTTACTTTTATTATATCTTTCCTTATCAATTTTGTATCTTTTTTATCAAATAATTATAATGCACCATATAAGAAAACACTTTTTAATTATCATTCATATAAAATATATATGATATATTGCCTTAAATATATAAAAATTTATATTATGTTAATGGATTAAAAAATAATTATGTTCCATGAAATTTAATTACATACTAATATCATAAATTATACACATCTAAATAATAACATTAATTAAACAATATTGAAATATAGCATTTCTATATTACGGGCAAGCAAGGTAGAAAATCATTCTTTATGGTATCACTAAAATCAAATTTAAATGCTGAATGTTTATTTTGCTTGCTAAATAAAGCTGCATACTTAAATATTTAGTTCTTTCTTTTTTTATTAGATATTTTGTTAATATATTTAAAGAAAAGAGTGGATATTTTTAGTTGTTTATTGAAAATATTAATTAATAGTTAAAGGAATAGTTAAATGCTATGAAAGACCTTGAATTGGCTCGGTTAATTTCAATTGGCTTAAAATAATGTTCCACAAATTGTTTTAAAAAAACACAAAACCCCCAGTTTAAACAAAAAAAACTGGTTTCTTTTCAACCATATGGTAACCTAAGGTAAAATATAAATTTATTTCTTACCATCCTTTTTGTTGATTTTTAAATTTTGAGTTTTATCTTCATTGTTGATCTTCCATCCTGACTCCCTATGAAAGAAAAAAAAAACTATAATTAGAATATGATAGTTGTAAAATTAGTTAAAACAAAAACAACAAAATCGAAACATTAAAAAAAAAAACTGTTTCTAAAATCATGTATGAAGATTAATGTAAATATTTTTATTTCAGTTATGGAATATGACAATAAGTTCATTGTTTATCATTTATCTTGTTTATACTCTAAGCATGTGGTGTGTTAGAGGAACTAAATGTGAATTGATAAATTCAATAAAACTTAGCACGAGCTTGTAGGGGAATACTTTTAGCCTTAGCCTTTCAGCCCAAATTTAATGTGGACAAAGTTTTTAATTTTTTTCATGTATTTTTTTAAGTAAAAAATATTTGCTAAAATAATTGCTTTAATACGAATATTATATGCTGGTGAAACTTATGGAAAAATGAAATGTTATATAATATTATCATTTCAAATAAAATAACGAAAAATATTTCGTTATTCATTCATAACTTTGCGTAGTTATTTTAACAGTAAAAATAATTTCTTTTAAAATTTTGTTTTCTAACTAATTAAAAAAATAGAATGATAAAAAAATGTTATAACAGGCATGAAAACAGAGAAAACAAATACTAAAATATCGTAATGATATAAAATTGTCAGCACATCTTTTCACCTAATTTATACATTTATAAAGTGCATTTTTCATTTATTACGAAACCTTATTAAGAAATTATTAAATAAGAATATTGCAAAAATATAAATATAAAAGCTTATATGAGTAATAAAAACACTTGTTATTAATAAAGACTGTGTTAGAGAAATACATAAAGTGAACTTAATTTTGATAAGCACAATAATTATTAATTAAAAAAAATCAAAATTCTTTTGCAAATCAAAAATATGTGATTTAATTGAAAAAAATATTAATATTTAATGTTTCACTATGTTCTTACCTTATTTAGCTGTTGATGGCTGTTGATCGCTGGATTAGCATTTCTTGGATCTTTCGCCCTGTCTTTCCATAAAAGAAAAGGAATAAATTAGAGTATGATCGTCATAAAAACAGTTAAAAATCAACAAAATCAAAACTGTTTCTAACTAATTATATTTTATAATTTTTGTTAAAAACAATTTTTTGATTTAAATGAAATTAATTTTGATTTAAAGGAAAGAGAAGGATCATATATTAAAATTACGGCGAATATTTATATTTTTGGTAACTGACGATAAGTTGAATGTTTACCAAATTTTACCTTACCAAATTTTCTCTTAAAATTTTTTTGATTCTAATTTAGAAAAAGAACTAGTCTTTTAGCCAATTAGAATTAAAATAAATAGATAAATTAGAATTAAAATAAATAGACAAAATCTAAATAAAGCTTTTGTTAGTTAGGGCTCCCTCTCAATTTTAAAAATATAATTTCCTGAATTTTTGAGGAATAGTTTCCAACAATTTTTAGATTATATATTTCCACTACACAGTTATCATCATAAATTTTAATTAAACAATTAATAAAAATTCTTTTTTGTAGAAAATGTATACACTTTCTTAAACACAAAATTGTCAAAGGTGAAGGCTGAACAGGTATATTTTAGAATTAACAACCATTTAAAAACTCAAAATAGTAAATTAAGAAGAAGATAAATTACATGAGATAAATTATAGATTTTGCACAATAACTGGAAAAAAAGAATTAGTAATCGTCTTTATAGCATTGAGGACCAACAATATTTAATACAAAAAGCTTTATTTCATGAAAAAAATTATTATACAGAAAATATTATTATACTTATGAATAAATTTTAAAAATAATAACCATGAAATAATATTCTAATTTCTATTCAAAAAAATTGAACGTAATTTTAAATTAAATTTGCTTTATAAAAAATTCAGTTTTACAACATAATAATTTTATAACGAATTAATTCATTTTAAAACAAATTTAATCGTAAAATTAAACTTAATATAAAGATTTGAAATGTTCTTATACCTCTACAGCAATTCATTAAATGCAAAAGAAGTATAAAAACAACAAAATAAAAATTAGAAATACTGTCCTTCTATTTAATATGTCATTTTGTTATTTATTTATTTAGAACAAAGAATATATTATATTGAGTATCAAAACAAATATTTAAATTGTTTAAAAATATATTCTGAAAATACTCAAAAAAACTTTAAAAGTGGAAGTGTTTAGTGGAACAATTTTTACATGTTTACCAACGTTATTATTATTTTTTTTAATTTAAAAAAGTCAAAGCAGAAAAATATCAAAATTAAAGTATAATTTAAATATAAAGTAACTAATTAGAGATGAGAAAATTTAAACTCTTACTATTTATTTATTTATTTTATGGTGGTTCAAAAAAATATTTCTTCTTATATCTAATCAAAATTATTATTTGAAACAATAAGTGACACCCGCGGTTTAGATAATTCAAATAATGTTTTTTAACAATCCTTCAGAGAAAAAATATGGCTACCGAAATGAAGTAAATTATTAAATTAATCAATGCTTCCGAAAAATGAAAGAAGCATTTTTAATTAAAGCATAAGAAATCATAAATTTTTCTTTTATTAGATAGAGTTAATTGAACTTTTATTTATTAAAAAAATCGTCTAATTCATTTTAAAACTAAACTAGCAGCTTAAACTAAACAACAGGAAAGCATAAGATAAAATAGCCAACTGAAGTATTATAGTTATAAAACATAATTTCTAAAAACTTAGCAAATAAAATCAAAGCGAATTAAACTAATTTTAAAAAGCTATTTAATAAATAAGTTAAAAAAATTTTTAAATTACATGAACTAAAGAGAAAAAACTTGTTACTTACTTGTTACTTAGTGCCACCATTTCTATTTTTCGAAGAAAGAAGAAAACTAGGGGCTACGTTTATCTCCTTCTTTTTACACCCTTTTCGCCAAATGAATCTTTTAGCTTGTTCTATACATAGAAGTAATCAACGACCTCCTACTGAGCAGCTTTTCCGTACTTGAAAGGAATGTTTCTTAGAATTGGGGGTAGGGGACAAAATGTGCTTCCCCACATTCTTTTTAGTTCAAGGACTTCAAACATACTTATCTGGTGATTTCAAACCGTAATGAATATCTATTTTGAATTCTTAAAGACAATTTCTGGTCCTCATAATAAAAAATTAATCTGCACTAAAATATTTTATTAACTATTAGCAATAAGCAAGCTTACTAAATTAAAAAATTATTGAAGTCAAAATTCATTTGAGTACTTTTCGTAAGAAAAATTTTTAATACATATAAACTGGGAAATAATGCTTACATATATATTTTGATTTGCGAAGTAGTAAATTAGAATATCGTTTCTTTATAATGAACAGTAAAGATTCCATAATTAAGGACGTTTAAGTAAATAAACCATTTTTTAGGTTTCATCAGCTTTTTAACAATTTTAGTACATAAAAACACGTTCTACTTTTATGAATTATTTTTTATAAATAATTAAATAACTTTAATTGGGCAAATTTATTTACATTAGCAAACTGGTTTAGTAAAATATAATATTAGCACTACAAAATTATAAATTTTTAAAAAAATATATATATATTTTCGTCTAAAAGTCTTTATAAATCACTCCCCGAGTTAAGAATTTTTTTGTTTTTGTTTATGAATGAATGCATGACGACTGGTTTTTTTTATATCATTCAATTACATTACTAAAAAATAATTATATTTTTGGTTGAAAGCTAATGATCAGAAAGATTTAAAATCCTAAATAACCAACTGCAACAAATTCATTACCTTGGATACTTAAAGCAAAAATTTGAGGTTACTTTATTTTTCTACTAAATACTTACTTCTTTTAACTATCTTTATAAGGATAATGATGTTCTTTTAACTTTCTTACAGACGATATTCATACGATGAAATTCTATTTAGCTATGCATATTTATACTTTCTATGGCATTAAAATTCAGGATTTTTAAATTCTTTAACATAAAAATCGTAACTTTAACTTTAAAACTTTATTTTATTTACGTTTAAGCAACAACATTGATTTTAGAAATCCATTATTAGTTTTCAAACAGTTTTATTTAGTTTATATTTTAAATTTATACTTTGAAACACACTTATATACACGCAGTTTATATTTCAAAACATGCATCGAAATTTTTTGAAGTAACATCAGTTTTTATTTTGCTATTATTTGCATAGCTATAACACATGAAAAACGTTATTTTTTATTTTATCATTTGAAACTTTAAATATTTCATTAAATGCATAGTTAAAAATTACCTGTCTATTTTTTGTTTAAAAATCATTCCATTTATACAAAAATAAAAAATAGCAGGCTTTACCCTTTTCTTACTCCGCTCACTCCCGTAATTGCTTATCGTTCATTCATCATTGATTTTTTTTCTTTATATATACTTCCTTAAGCTGCAATATTTTTCACTTTTCGCAAAACACATAACATTTTATTTTCAAAATATACAAGTATTGCAGCTTTATGTAAGAACATTTTGCTAAGCATAATGAAATAGAGGATTTAATAAATTTGAAAAATAATTATCTGTACTTGAAAGAAAAAAAAACTTAAGGAATTTAGATTGTGTAACTCAACTGGAAAAAAAAAAGAGAAGTAATATTACTCGTTAACAAGACTTATTGAAGTTTAAACAGGGAACGGTTTTAGCGTTATTTATTAAGTTTATTGTTTTTAAAAATGTCTATATAATTATTAAGAGTGATATTAGGCAACAAACAAATCTCTCTCTCTCTCTCTCTGGCTGTCTTTCGCTACTTTTTATTGACAACAACTTGAGCGCATGTTTATAAAATAAATTTTTTATGACAATGGATAAATAGTCAATGGTCAATATTTAAAGCAAAAAAACTTAAAGAAAGATATAACGAATGAGTATTTAAATTTTCAATTGCTTTCAAACATATTGGAATTTCAAAACAAAATTCTTGTTAAGTTTACACATAAACCCGCCCTTTCAGCAAATTAAATTTTAACCAAGTTACCTTTCAGCCAACTACGCGAAGAAAAAGTTTTTCTTAAATTACCGCATTCTATGATAATAACATTTTTTCAAAACAAAACCATAGCTCTGTTAATAAAACCAAGTATTTAAACCATTTATTTGGTAATTTTTTTGTTAAAATGATAGCAGTTAACCGGATACTCTAGCTTTCAAAATTATAGCTCTTTTAACCTCACATTTAGTAAAAAATATAAAACTGAATAGTAAATTTTTCTGAACAAATGGTTTTTATACAGTGCTCTAAACTATCATGGTAAAATTATAAAATTTTACCACGTTTTTCGCATTTCAACTCATATTATAAAATCTAAATTTTTTATTACTTTACCGAAAACATTACTAAACCACTTCGTTAAAAAATACTGAGCTTTTTGGTTTTTCCCTATAGCCGGAAATAAAGTAAGTTTTACAATATTTTGGTAGTTTTGATTAAATTTTCTTTTCTAGCAAACATATCAACCAATCGCAGTATTTTTTTATTAACAATTAGTGATTTTTAAGTTAACAATCGAAATCGAAATTTTCTCTACAACTCATCATAAGAACAATCACGTGAAAAGAAAAAGAAGAAAAAAGGTGCGTAAAAGGCAATAATAAAATTGCAATTAATTTTCGAACATATTTGAATACCGGTATTAATTTCAAGATCAAAATTAGCCTTTACAGAGCGCAAAATTTCTAATTAGTATTTGCATTTCTGTGTTCTACAAAGCAGCCAGTACAGTATTTTTTTACACCAGATTTTGCAGATAACAATTTCCAAACTAATTATAGAATAGTCATTTTCATTTTCATCGCACTCTCTGTTCATTTTTCTGTAATCCTTTGTAATTTTATTTTATAACTGTTGTTGAACAGCCAACCCGAATTTGATCTCATGGTTACCAGTGTTCAACTTTATATCCTTGTAATTTTGAATCTAAACCAAGAAATAAGAGAACTCCTGTACAAAAGTATCGGGAACGAATTGCCTTCGTGGAGAACTTTTTCATGGTGAGATAAACCACGAAAACCTCCCGTGATTAGCAAGACGAAGATGGGACTCTAATAATCCACGATGCGTCTATCACTTGGAATATTTTATGTCAGCCGGGTACGAAATTCGTATCAACCAGCAATTCTTAAGATTCAAATCCTCAAAACTCATTAGTTGGCTAGCGTTCCTTCCCCTGAGCCTCCACCGCTTATCCTTCGTAATTTGAAACTTCTAAATCTTATACTTTTTGTACAGCAAAGCAAAATGTAAAGTTAAAATAAACACCCAAAAATAGCGGAGGGGACTTCGCTCCTTAGGACTTTTTTATTCAGAGGGAAACGTATTATAGTAAATATTTCTTTCAGGATTCGGCTCAATAATTTAGTAGTTTTCCTGCCACTGTTTATGAATTTTTTCATATAAAAATTAAATAAAAATACAATATATTGATAATTTTTTGCAGAATATTTTTCTAATTAAAAAGATTAAATCCAGTTTAGAAGTATCTGAGTTAACTCCTCAAAGTAAATATACTAAAAAATAGACATTTAAGTGCATGATTTATAAAAGATCCAACATTTTACGCATTTGTGTCTAGTTGAATAGTACTAATTTTTGAAGTTGCGAAATAAGAAAACTTAACAATTTTATTACCATTAATTTTCTTCCTTTTTTTAATAATTTATTAACAGTGTCTAACTTGTGCTTGAAAAAAAATATTAAACATTTCTTTAATTAGTAAAACAAATTCTAACAAGAAATTTTAAAATAATCCTACTTAAAAGTTATTACTATAATGGGGAAAAAAATACTATGATGCTTCTTCAGAGTTTCATAACAGTTAAACTTCTGTTTGCGCATTTGTTTAAGAAATATAATGTGCTTACGTTGTAAAAAAATCAAGATATTCAAGAAATATCGCAGTGATGCATGAACACGAAGCTTATTACAAATTTATCAGATAAATTACTCAAATTTTTGAGGGTTCAAAGAATCTAATTTCTTGTTTTTTAATGTTCTTTTTTTACCTGCACAAAAATATATATGTGTTTATATTTGAAGCATTTAAAGAAACTTGATTAATTTGTATCATGGCGTACTATAAACGTACTATATTATCTCAATAGTTGTGAAAGACTCAAATAGTCGTTCACCATGATTTAAATAATTTACAAACTTTCGACTGCTTAGATAAAGAGATGGAAAATAAAGAAAAGAACGAAAAATGATGTTGTGTAGTCTGAACATTTTAGCCAATTTAATAAATGAAATACGGTTAGAAGTTTCCACCTTAACTCATAAAAATTAGGACATTAAAAAATTAAAATGTATGAATTACAAAAGATCTAACTTTTATTGCATTTGTGTCCAGATGAGAGAAAAATTTGATTTTACTAATTTATGAAATAAGAAGATTTAACAATTTCGTTACCGTTAATTTTTCGTTTATAGTTTTCTTTTTATATTTTAGCTTTCTTTATTAGTGCACGAACCACGAGATATAGCTAATTAAGTAAGCTACCGATTTATTATATCAATTGTTAAAATTAAGGAAGGTTGAAACTGATTTCTCGCTTTATAATGTTTTTTTTTCCTACAAACAAATATATCTGCTTATAATTTTAAAACACATGAATGAGAATGAATTTGATTTATTTGAATCATTTACAAACTCTTGACTGTTCAGATACAAGGGGTTTAAAAATCTAAAAAAGTGCAAAAAATTATGATGCTTAGTTGTACCCATAAATCATAAAAAGCGAAACTCTCTCCATTTTTAACAAGTTATATTACTAATCAAATAAGACTTTAATATTGAATCAAAAAATATTTTTAAAAAGTTAGAGTTTATTTATGTATTTATTTTTTATTTACTTTTACAATTTCCCATATCCGGTTGAAAGATTTTTGTTAGATGCATAAGAAATAGAATTTTGATCTGTAAAAGATTTTTACTGTGTATTGCTTTTCGCAATCTATGAAATATGAGAATTTTCCGTTTTTCTGTTATACATTTGCTTATTTATTTTTTTAGAAAAAATAAATAGTTCAATTAAAAGCTTATTGCAAACAATTGAAAACAAAATTGGTTTTATGAAAATGTTAAATAATAATAATCATCAGCAATATAAGGAAATAAATAAAAACTGAAATTTTAGTGAAGAAAAAAAAAAAAAATTGGAAAAGTGTAAAGTTCCTCAAGAACTCTGACCCCCAACAGGGTGGGATGCGAGAAGCGCATAACCGGACGTCGTTAACTTCTCAATTTACCATACACTAACAAAGAGAGGAAAAGCTCAAAATAAGATCCTGTATTTGTAAGTGTATTTGCACACAAATACACTTACAAACTCCTTTTTATTCCTGAAATTCTATTGCATAAAATTAATTGACCATTAAAATTCTTATGATTCTCTTTTTGATATAGACTTTACATTTAATATATACAGTAAAAAATCGCTAGTTCTTACCACGTACAAAAGTGCTTGCATTACAAACTACTAATTTTAGTGCAATAATTACCAATAATACAAATTATTATAATTTTATCGAAAACTATTTAAAACAGCACTAATTCGAGGAATTAATTATCATGATGGGTCGTGTAAAGAAGGGACAGTGAGTAAACTTTGTTTTTACGAAAATAATTCAAAATAATATTTTCATTTAATATCTGTCATAGTAGCGTAAAGATTAAAGTGTTAAAATTCTGAGTAGGAAACTAAACTCCTTTAATTTTGTATTAAGATATGTATACTGAACTGCTCTAAATTGATTTTATGGGGATATTTATTTGAGCTAAGTCAAATAAAGAATAAATAAATTAATGCGGCAAAAGAATTACGCAGCGTAAATTACTCAACGTTATGTTGAATTACAAGTTCTTCAAAATAAATATTCTACAAAAAATATGCATATCAAATAAATTTTTTTTTTTTTACAAAATAAAGAGTAAAAATTTAACTTAACTATGTCGTATTTGTTAAACTTCTTTATTCTTACTATAATTGCGAAATTTATTATATTTAACTGTAAATAAACTAAGAATAAGTTACTAGATATCAGATATTATTTATATAAAATTTTATTGAAAGATTGGTTTGAACTGTTTTCTAAAAACAGAATCAATTCAAAAAAAGATTATTAAAGTAAAAAATTAAAAAAAAGTATGTGTTATTAAGAGAAAGAAATATACTATACAATTACAATTTTATTCGTTAATAAAATGATTAATGGAAGTTACAGAATACTATTTGTTTAATAACATGAGAGAATTGTAATTGCACTATTCCAATCACTGGATACCCATTAATCATTTTTTTTTCTTGGATAGATTTTTTTTAAGGTCGTCATTAATTACAGAAGGTGTCTAAATTAATTTTTGTCCTTTTGTCAGTCAATGGGCTAAATTGATTTTTAATTCCAGCCAATATACGTTTCGCAGAAAATTCTTTTCTTTCTTCAGTATTAATATTTATATAATAATTGCTGCCAAAAAGAAGAACAATAGTTGTGTATAAGTTAATTATAAAACGAATATAAAATTGCTTTAAGGTAATTTAATGTAACACTATTAAAATTACCCTCTGGTGAAAGTAAAAAGAAAAAGGTCAGTCTATAAAACAATGAATTCCAAGAATTTCAAAAATTATCTTCTTTATTTTTAATTATATCATTTCGAGATGCTTTTTGATTTTCGAGATGCTATCATGATTTTTTTCATGACTCTTAGAATTCTTTACTTAAGATAATAGTGTTGAAGTTAATCTAATCGATTAAATTGGTCTAATCGAAAAGTGCGAACGCATGAGAACCTAGAATAATAGCATTAACACTGACCATTCCTGAAAATTCTTTTTACATGAAGTTGGAAAAATAAACTGCATTGTTAAATTAACGTGAAACGAGCAGATATTAATAAATTTCCTTCTCTGTCAGAAAACTGAATAAATTTCCTTCTCTGTCAGAAAACTGAAAAGGTCACTGATACCGCCACTGTTTTGGGGTTTTCAACTTAACGTTACATTTTATCAAACACTGTTTGATTTAGAAACTTCAAATTACGTTAATATGTAGGAAATTGAACGGAGATTACAATGGAATTAAAAAATAATTCTAAAATTAAGTCAAGATTATTTTTACTCTTATACTTGTTAGAAAAATAACATGCGGGCCGCTCTGTGACCGCAAGAATTCAGCTGCGGAAGTTAAATTTGGTATGCTGAAAGAGCCAAATTTGTTTTTAACCGTAACATAGAGTCTTTATTTCCTTTTAGAAACTCTTATTTGTTTGAAAGTTATTACAATTTAAAAGTTTTTTTTTCATTTTTTCTTTAACTAATAATTATTTATTGATTGTTGTGGAAAAAGTTTTCATTTACGCGATTTTCATAATATCCCTCTTGACTTAATATTAAAAATAATGAAAATAAAGAAAAAAATATTATATAGAAAAAGGCTAGGTGTTGCCAAATATAAAACTTCGACATTTTATACCGACATTTGAAAATATGTGTAGAATAAAGAGAAATAAGAATTGTTTCTTATATGATCGGTTAACAAGAAAAAATTACTTCTAATTTATAAATTCTTTTCATTGTGTCGCACACTCTGCCTTTCTAAAATGTAATTTTTTTAAGCGCAGTTATTTATCATTCAAATCCAGCTATCCTTTTTATTTTGTCAAAATTAACAAGTTAATATAATGAACTTAAATAAAAGTATAATAATTTTACATTAAGCAAATAATTTTTAATCGACTTTTCAGGAAAAAAAAAACTTTTAAGAACATTGTTAAGAACAGTTTGTGCCAAATGCCTCTAGTTTTGAGAGAATAAAAAAACGAATTTGCGCGCGGGCATAAACTGCTTTTTCCATAGAACATCTTCAATGCGTAATAACTCTCGGCGAGACCGTTTTTCCTTCTTCTTCATTTGTCAAAACTTAGGAATCCTTAAAATGCATCTGCTGGCAATCCAATCGTAATTTTTACTTAAAAAAGTGGAAGAAAACAATTTGTACTTGATCTTCAATTATTTCAAACTTGATGAATGAGATTCAACTACAGGGATTATCGAGCGTAGCGAACAGGTGACGGTGCCTCCATGTAGAAAACAAGGATACATAAAAATAAATTGTGTCGAACAACTATTATCAGTAAGCGTATGATTAATATTTAAAATTGTCTCTAAAAAAGGACTGTAGAAGCTGATCAATTGATAAAAATTTATCTGCTGCAGTCAAGGTATAAATTATCGTCACTATCTGAAAAACATTTAATATATTTAAATATTAGCATGTTTACGAATTATGACCTGTTTTTGAATTTTTTTTAAATTAACGTCAAACTTTAACCGGATTTCAATAAATTAGTTCAAAAAGAACTGCATTCTTTAAAAAGGAGGTATGAAAATGATTCATTGGATTCGTTTTGTACTATGAAAATTGCCAAGTCGATTCGGCAGCATGAAATACTATTTCATTTTTCACCAGTTTATGGTTAAAAGAGCTCCACTTAGTTCTAATTACATAATCATTCAATTTCGTCTAAATAGTTATGCCTTTTCTGAAATATTGATTTGCAAATTTACCGTAAATTTAAAACTATACCTACAGTTTAATGGGACAAACAGATAAAATTTCGGTTCTCTTACCGTTATTTTAATATTTCAGCCATATTTCTGTTATTAGTTCCTAAGATTTAAAACATAGCACAATTTTAAAATTTGTTAACCCAAAACCCCTTGTGAGAAAAAAACAATGTTTTTAATTCATGTATAGGAAACATTTTGCAAATGACATTTGAAAATGATTAAATGTATGTTTATTATTTTGTATTGTTATGTTTCTTTAATTTTTCTACAACTAGGGAACATTACTGGAAAATGAGTAATTTTTCACACAATGCATTTTTATTTAAATCTTATATCGACTTCGTAGAAGAAAAAATCGGTGACTTTTTTTCAATCCTGCTGTAACTTTTGTATTTTTTCCAGCTTTAAATACTATGCTATTTTTATTAACACTTGAATTGAAGTATGTGACGAATGTAGTGTAAAGAAAGATTGAAACAGAGAAATTTAATGTTTAATTTTGTCTAATTTGCTATTTAAAGAATTTAGTTTCAAAATAAAACTCAATAACGCAATTATGGTTTTAAATAACTACTCCGCTATTTAATTGGTTAAGGCAATATGCAGTAGAACATTTTTTTATTTATGTCACATTTTATGCTAGAATAAATAGTGCAGACCCTTGCCACACATGAATGATAAATTTGCTTGACTATAGTAAGCAGAAGGGAGAGGGGGGGGGGATATTGTCGCCGCAGTCTCCTCAATTGGTTATGCCTGGACAAAAGCCGTACCGACTGTGATTCTGTATAAATTGGCGAAATTCTATCAAAGTTAAAAGAAAGGCAACCCTACAAGACCCTACACTTTATATTTTCTGCCATCTATCCGCAGGACTCAGAAACACGTCTAGAGTAAAAAATAAAAAACAGCGCCATCTATGTATTGCATTCAAAACAGTTTTTTTTCCTTAATGTATATAAACTATTTTAAAAATAAATTAATGCTGCATGAAAAAATATTTTTGTAATGCAAATAAAAAATAAATATAATTAACGTTTTGAAAGTATAATTTTAATTTTTATTTATATTCTGTATTATAAGTTTTTAAAAAAAATTATTTGCTTAATATTTTGAAGTTTAATTAATAAAAATATCCAAATGTATTTTTATTACTTAAAAACGTATATTTAAGAATAAAATTTCCTAAACAATTATTATTTTCAAGTATTGCTTAAAAGTTTAGGGAAAAAAAAGTTATTTACTTTATTAGACTAGACATTTGCTATAAACAGTCAGAAAATTTAAACACGATTTTTTTAAAATTCAAAATTCTTAAGACCATTTAAACTATTTTGAATCCAGTTTTTAAGAAGTAAGTGATTAAACTAAGATATTAAATTTGAAATGAACATTAAAATAAAAATAAAATAAAAAAACAATTTATATAAATAAAACGTTTACTATTATAAATGGTATACATTCATTATTACAAAACACTTAAATTGTAATAAAAGTTAGTAAATTAATGTAATAAAAAAGCCCATCTCATTAAAAATCCTTGCTCTAAATTCAAGATATTTATAATTTCTAGGAGGATTTAAGCAATTTACAATATTTTTTTATTCATTTATTTTCTATAAAATGGATTTTTTTATTTACATGAATTTTAAACTTACCTATTCATTTTTGTTTTAGAGAAGGTTTAAAAAAGGAGTCATAGTCTGGAAAAAATTTATGTTTATTTCATTTGGGGCTTACAGTAATAATTTTCAAGCGACCAAAACATAAACAATGGGAAAAGTTTTCATATCGCTTCTTCCTAAAATGACAAAAAATAGACAATGACGGACCTTTAGCCTTTTACTGCTATCATATAAATTATACTAGATTTTTTTTTTTTTTACCATGAATTACAAAAATGATGGATTTTTTATTGAATCCTTTAACGTTAAAAATAAATGTATCGCTTATTCAATAAAAAAATAATAATAAGTCTTCAATAAGAAAAAGTCTTCAATAAGTATTCAATTCAATAAGTCTTTCTTAAGTACATGTTTGATACAATAAATTTAACAAAATTTTATAATAAACAATCGAAAAAATAAAAACTTTTTCTCAATGAACAAAGGAATTGTTCTAGTTAAAAGTATTAATATTTATTCTTATTTTTAAGGGAATATGTATTAAATTTTTCTAGAAAGAAAGAATATATTATATTTCGAGTTAAAAATTATACTTCAGAAAATGATTTCAAAAAGAAAAAATAAATAATTATATATATTTATTTAAAAATTTTAATAAAATTTAAAATGATTATTTTTTAATAAAATTATTTTTTTAAAAAATATAATAGGTAATACCACATAAAGTATATTTAGATTATAGTAAAATAATAAAATTCAAGTTTTTAATATTCTATGTAAAAAATTAGCAGTTTTCAAAGAATAATAAAAGTTGTTTTTTTCCTCTCAAAAATACGGTTAACGTTTTATGGATTTTTTCCATTCTCTCCTGATTTTTTTCAAATTTTTGAGTTAAAAGCACATTTTTTACCAACTCTGCATCTATTCATTATTAATCTATTGTAACATTACACTTAATTAACGGTATACAATAAAGGTCCTGTAACTAATTAAGTGTAAGAGGCCAAACAACGGTATACAATAAAGGTCCAGTAACTAATTAAGTGTAAGAGGCCAAACAAAGGTTTTATTTTTCGGGCCTGTATAGGTGAAGAGTTATTCCGCCTCTTCCTGAAATGCCTCAAAACAAACGATAAAGGACCCTATTGTACTTGCCTTTTGCCGTTACCCTACCTAGAATGCCAGCTTACGGCCTTACGTTTGCCGTGAGGTGTGTGCTTACTGGGAATGCATTACTGCTTTGGCCCTCGCGTTCCCCGGATCAATGAAAGTTTTTCCGACAGGTGTTTGTAAAAGATCATATGTATTTGACATGTGAAATATGACAGTTTGAAAAAAAAAAAGAAGTTGAGTTGAAAGTGCTCACCAGGCCTGTGTATGTCATGAGGGTATTCCACGGACGTTCCATCTTCTTTCTTCTTATGACCATTTTTATGATGGTGCCTATGTCTTCTGTGATGACTCCGCCTGTGGTAACCAGGAACATGTAAGCCTACGTAGACTGTATGAGCTCTGTGGCCTGGAAATAAAGTTAATTGAACCACAGAATAACTGTCAATCGTAGAAATGAAAAGAAAAAATCTTTCTCCTTTTTATGGTAGATAAAATAACTAAAATTTGATTTTCAAAAGGAAATTTTGTTTCCTTTTATAGTTATTTTTCCAATTCAATTAAATAAATATATATAGATTAAATATTTAATATGTAGCAAAAGAAAAAATCATTTCAAGATTCCCTTTCACTGTTTTTTTTCCTTATAAGATACATATGATTAAATAAAACAATATAATTTTTTTAAAGAAAAATATTCAATCTTAATTTTAAAATATTTTTTTGTTATATTATCAAAAATAATGATAATGCACAAAAAAAAAAAAATAATAAGCCTTCAAATAAAAACACTATTCAAAATAATAAAATTAGATTAGGAATTATGTTCTGAATAAATGTAGATACTAAGTATTAAATTATAGTAAAAAAAAAAAAATCTATTTTTAACACTAAAGTCTAAAACTATATTTAATGATGATAAGACCCTATTCTTGAGATTTCATAAAATTAAAATTTCATTCAAATAAGTGCAAAGTAACAATTATACTTACCAACAGACTAAAATTCTATAAGATTAAATTAGAGTCTACAATACAAATAAAAAGACATAACAATTACAAGGTTGGATTTTTTTTAAATGCTTTGTAAAATATCTTGAAAAAAAAAAAAACGCTAATTTCATTTGGAGCCTAATAATTCATAAATCAGAGGATGAAAAAAAAATATCCAGGAATAGCTTTTAAGTTTTTTACTTTAATTAGATTATTTTCTAGATATCACAAGAAATTTTTAATCTCTACAACTATGGCAAATTTTTAAAATTATAATTTTTTTAAAAAAGATTAATATATATATTTATACGTTTTTTGCGTTATTTTAAATATATTTATACGTTATTTTAAATATCGTCAAGTCTTGATAAATTAAAATAATGGGATTTTATTCTTTTAAAAATAATAATTTAAATAGTTTAATAGTATATTTTTTGGCAATGAAACGAAGTAAAGAGAGATTAAACATTTTCAGTAAGAATTATACACTTACACGCTTTTGGAAGAGTGCGGAAAAAAAAAAAATTTATACGTTCCTTATACGCGAAAGAAGCCTTGAGAAAAAAAAACAAAACATAAACTGAACTTTGAACATAAAAATTTTAATACTTTAAAAGCGCCATCTGTATTACTTAAAAGGTAATAAAAACTCAAGTTATTCACGGATTCAAATCATTATAAAAAAGGCAAGGAGACATGGACAATCTGAGAAATGCAGAGAGAAAACTCTAATAAAAAAAAAAATAATAATTTTTTCTTAAAATACTCGATTAAAATAAATCTCAGAATTAAGTTTGATTCAAATTTAATGGGATATCGTTTGTATGTTTAATGCTTGGCCAAAGAATAATTTGTTCGCCAAGGTTTAATGTTAGTAAAAACTTACCTTCAAAATCTTTGTCTGTGTAGCTGTGGTGAGCAGCCCGAGCGCCGGGGTCACGGGGCGCTTCGTCTAATGATCCGCCGGGGGGATTCATTCTGCCTGGAAAGAAAATCCTTACATAAAACCACAAAGTGACTCTGAAAATTATACAGATTAAACAATCCCAATAAATTCTTTTGACTATTCGTCCCCTCGACTAAAAAGACCTGAGGATGAGATAAATAAAAGCCTCCGATCACTCGTTACGAAGTTTTTCGACTTCACCTCAACAACGTGAGAGGAAACTGCGTCAATGGGGGGTGTGCACATGTAAACAAGCCCCCACTTCTTAAATGGACAGCACATAAGGTGCTTAAGTTTTTGTCAGTCTACGTATTTAGGCATTGATTTCATAGCTAAACGGGACAAAAAAAATTTTTTTTATTGAATTTTCTAGAAGCTATAAACATTTAGGCCGAATGATGGAAGGAAAAATGATGTATATTTATTCAATTCGTGTCGTTGTGCCCGAATTTAATTAAATATTTACTCGAACATCATTATATATATATATATATATATATATATATATATATATATATATATATATATATATATATATATATTACACTTGATTAATATACAGGGATATATTCTGATTTTCGGTTTACAGAAAACAGAAAGGAACTCTAAATATTTTCATGGTACTAAAAATTAGGATCTTTAAATGTGAAACATGAAAAGTTAATTTAAGTTAAGTTCAAGTTACTTAGTTGGTCAACAACATAAAAAATTTTCTTCTTCTTTTTCTTCTTTCAAAACTAAAAATATCCATTTTTTAAAAAAAATGTGTCATTTTTCTTCCTTTTTTCTATAAATATTTTTTCATTCGAATTAAATAATTCATTCCAATATTTCACAGAACACGAATTTTCCCATTATATAACAACTTTTTTAAAGGGGACATATTAAATTTTTTTTTACATAATATTTTTAATCATTGCGATTTAAGGTTTGACAAAAAAAAAAAAAAAAAAAAAAAAAATCATAACAGCATAATTTCCTCCGCTTGACTTTATTGACAAGTAACCAAACAGCATTAGAAATGTTGATCTAGATATAAAAGCAATTATGTAGTTAAGAGTAAGATGAAAAAAATAAATAAAGGGTAAGAAACAAGATTTTTTTCGTATTTGAATTTAAAAATCCCAAACATAATCCATTTGAGAAACATGAAACACAATAAAGAATCCTTCTGATAATAGAAACTTTCCTCCCTCCCTTTTATTTCCACTTTAAAGTTCGACGTCTGCAGACTATACTCTTATGAATTGTTGCCGAATGTGGTTCTGTCGGTTAAATTATATTTTAAATAAGAGAGACCATGAGTCGCGACACATTATGCATAGACTTTGATTTGAGCAATAACATTTTGAAGTGTGTAAAAAAGATACTCATCAAATTAGGTTCAATTATTTCACTATATATAAAATGTTTTGGTGTTTCTCAGCTTTTCAGTGAAAGTTTTTTTATATTAAAGTCACAGAATGATTAGGTGATATTTGTAAGGTGAATGTTAATCTATGAAGGATTCTTAAAAACCCATTTAAAAGACGTTTGTCAGGCTTTTATAATGACTTCCTTCCTAAGACGATGTCACGAATGAAAGAACGTAATGATGCTTGAATTTTTACTGTACATCTTAACTACTTAATTTAGATACTTAATTTCTTAGATACTAAATTTTTTCGCGATTCATCGAATTAAAGTAAAAGAGCTTAAGGGCCGAAGGACCAAATGCGACTAGACTTATTTTAAGAAAAATTACGATTGTAAGAGTTACTAAGTTTTATTTACTGCGCATTAGTTGCAAGTATATAAAACCCATAATATAAGATAAATATACAAAGAAAACAAAGAATGAAATAAAAAATAAATAAAATATAAAAGTTATTAAAAGCTTTAAAAAAATTAAAAATTTATAGTAATTAGTATAATAATGAAAATTTATAGTATAATAATGAAATACATTTTTAAAATTTCACGACGATAATTTTGTTATAATTGATAAGTAATATTTTTTATAATTTTATTTAATCTTTTTTCCCTTTTAAATATTATTTCTTCTCTAAATTATATACTATTTGGAAAATAGGAGTAAATGTGTAAAATAAGGAACTTTATAGTTTGCTGTGTGTGTGTGTCTAAAAACAACGCCATTCTTAAAAAGTTGTTCAAAAGAATATTAAAAGTGTTCAATGCTAATAAGATAAATAGAAATTAATAATAATCGACATTTGAATATTTATATACATTTATTCCTAAAATAACTTAATTAAGCATGTCATACTAAATGCTTAATAAAACATTTATAAAAAGGAAAAAAAGAATTAAAATCAAGTGAGACGAAAACTGTTTAAGGAAAGTTACTAGAAAAGTAAAATATTTTATAGTAAAAAGAAGGTAGTGGATGATTTCCGCTAACTTTTACGGAAGCTTAAGTCGACCACCCGACTGGCGCGACGCCAGAACGTGACATTCACGTGATCCCAAACGAAATGGGGATATAAACAAAGGGAAGACCAAGAGCAATTTTAATCACTCAGCCAGCAGGTGATCTTTCATCTCTGAGTCAGGAATGTGAAATAAGCTCCATCTTCGATCACAAATGTATCAGACTAAATAAATTAAACTGTAAATCTGTATATGTATAAGTCATTTAACGAATAACAAAAATTCGAATACAAATTAAATATGTATTAGAATATAATAACGATTAATTAAAAAACAGAGAAAATTGTGATCTCATTATTGCGATCACTGGTTACCCATTAATCAAAAAGTTTTTAGGATAAATTTTTATAAAAACCTCAGACATTTCGATCCAATGGACTGAATTCAGCCAATGTAAGTATCTTTAGAAGTCACAATTTTTTTTCTTCCCTCAGTATTCATATTTATATTAAAAGGCAGTAATTGGGTACTTCGATAAGAAGTGAAGTGATACCCCACAAGTGAAGTCAATGTAGGAAAATTGTGGCATTTGTTGATCCAATCAATCAATGAGGTTCCATACAAACGCGTGAAGTCGCTTACATGCATCCAATTAAATTGATTTTAATCACATGGTTATTAGGCACTATGATTTCTTGAATTGCAAGAAACCAGTTATGAATAAGTTAATATTAAAAAGAACATATTACTTTAAATTAATACATACTTAAAAACAAATTATGTAAAATGTGTGATGGCGAAAACAAGAAGAAAAAACTTAGACTGGAAAATCATCAACTCCAAGACATTCCAAAATTATCGTCTGCTTCTTCTAATTTAATCTTTTTTGTGCTGATTTTTCATGAATGTTTATGTTATTCTGACTTTTTCTGACTCTTACAACTCTTTAGTTGTAATTATGGTGTTGAAGTTCATCTAGACAATGAAGTTCAACGAGTTGAAAAATGTGCGGGCATGGAGAAACTTAAAAACAATATTCATTTTCCCAATGGGAATAAATAAAACTCCAAGTTAAGAATTTCATTTTATTCAATGGTTACTGGTAAAAAATAATATTTCATCGTGGATCCCCCCCCCTACAAATTCTCTTATTAAAACTGTGCAAATATAATTAGGAAGATACGATAAGATTGGAATCTTAAAATTGAAGTTAAAATTTTAAAAGTTTCTTTTTAATTCTTGATATATCTTCCTCGCTATAAAATACATTACTTTTAGTGTATCAACATCGACGCTGGTATTTATCAGAATTGGACAAAAATGTAACAGATAACATTTCTCGAATACAGAAATCAATTAGTACTTGGCTAATTTTGATTACTACTTTGATATGTACATTATAAATATGGGCATATATATCTTAGACATACATGTACCAACACGTATGTCTAAATACGAATGCTCATATTTACAATGTATGTATGAACATATGTACCATAATGTGCGTCTAACGTATACATGTGCATAGGTTCAATTTATAAATGTACAACTAATGTACATATATAAATATTGTACATAGGTTCAGAAATACATTAGACATGCATATATTACGCGTATGTACTTTAAGGTGGGTCGGAAAAAATAAGTTTTTCAATTTCGAAACTCTTTAGTGCGGAAAAGTTGTCTACTGAAATAAGAATAAAAACAGCATGAAAAATTGTAAAACTATTTAAAATTTTCTATTCGTGCATCGCGATTGAAATTAATAAAAACTTGAAAAAAATCATGCCTTTTCTAGTTAGCGAAAATTATCGAAAATAACACGCTTTAATTTGATGGTGTTAGTTAACAGTTAGTTAAACTGAAATAATTTCTCCCCCCCCCCCAAAAAAAAACATTAATTTTTATAATAATATATAAATATAAAAATAAAATAAAATAAAAAAATAATAAAAAAAATTAGACTACTACAGTTAACCACGTTAGAGTTCTAGGGGTCAAATGTCTCCCGACAACGGTTCTGGTCAGACTGATTAACATTAGTTGTTTTCGATGAAATTACTAAATACATGA
The DNA here is from genome assembly GCF_982258835.1 of Parasteatoda tepidariorum. NCBI lineage: Eukaryota > Metazoa > Arthropoda > Arachnida > Araneae > Theridiidae > Parasteatoda > Parasteatoda tepidariorum. Next base: position 2,773,306 of record NC_141760.1, read on the forward strand.
TGTCATATTGGCGATCGAAATGGGCTGCAGGTGGCGTAGAGCAGAACTCTTTTCCTATGGCAGCACTTCACATGCTTTCCCCATTAGCGCGTGGAAAGTCATAGAGGAAGGAAGTACGTTAGTTTCTCTCTTGATTATCACATAGATTAAAATCTTTTAACTTAAAAAACTATATGGAACTGAAAACTGCATTAAACATAGTTCTAAAGAAAAGTATCATAGAAATTTTAAAAAATATTTTTATTAAATAAAAGGGAAAAATATTAAGAAAAGAGAAATTATCGTAGTACATTCCTATACAACTGAAAAGAGGAGGAGAGGGAAGGGAGAAGGGCTAAAGGCATGAAACCGGTCTCTCCCCAGATGGCGTATTCGAGTGTTGCGATCGCGAATTGACAGGACTAAAATTGTAAATACAAAATGACTTTCAAAACTTTTTAATGACGGTGTAGCTACCTGAAGAATATTAATTTGCGTCTCAATGAAAAAACCTGATCATCAAAATAATCGGGAAGCTTAACAATTTCTTGGAAACAAAAAAAGAAAAAAAAAAAAAAAAAAAAAAGAAGAAAAAAAGAAAAAGGAGATTCTCGGCGAGAAAGTAAAATAGAATACATAATTAGATGTTTCACTTCATCAACTTTCATTTGGCGGTCTTTTAACAGCAATTCTGCTTCATTTCTTACATAGATATAAATACTCATGCCATTAGATTATATCCACTTCAAATAAACGCATTCAAGGATGATCCTCCGTTATTTCTGCATTCTTTTCATTTAATTTGCGAACAGTAGCCTATTACTTTTAGCTCGATGCGAATAATTGTTGGGGGATTTCCAGAGCAGCGGTTCCCCGACTGTTTTTCGACCATAATTTTTTTGGTGGAACCCTTAGATTATATATATATATATATATATATATATACGGAATATAATATATATTCCGTACTCTTGAATTGATTTATTTCATTTAGAATTTAAAAGCTCGATGAGAACTACTTACCGTGAATTTTTAATAAATGCATATCCTATTCATCATTTACTCAAGATATTGTTATTGAAAAAAACAGTCGAGCAAATAGTTCTACTCCAACTCCTGCAAAATTTTCTTTGATTCCGATTCCATATCCCAGTAATCACCCATTTTCAATCTTCCAGTATAGGACCAAATTAGCAGTCGCCGCCCGATCGCCCAATTATTTTTATCGTTTAAAATTTAAATTTAAAAAAAAAAAATAATAAAGCGGCTACTATTAAAAAAGCTACAACTGGCCTTTGGCCAAAAGCAAAATTTTCCTAATCTTGCCCTATATTCCGGAATATATTCAAAGTAACATTTTTCAATAAAAAAATTTTTTCCTTCTTTCTTCTTCTAAGTGATGGAAACATTTTACCGACTTGAAATTTAATAAATGTCATTTGCTCAGTCACGTGAGAAGAAAGTAATTTCATGCAAATTAGTAATCGAAAATGTTTGAAAAATTTATTGAAAATGAATAATCAGAATGCTAGGGCAAGGACAACAGATGTCGTGATAATGGATTTATACAGGGCTTAAAATAAGGCTAATTACTTTCTGAAAGGAATCAATAGGGGAGTCCTTCATAGGCCTTGAAACAGAAATATCCACGTACAAGGTGAAATAGGAAACTTCTGCAACAAGACGACACTGAACCCAATGTAGAAAGGAAGATATTGGGTGGTAAAAAATGACCGCTCTACTGACCTACATGTGCGCTCATTAACATATATTCAAAGCTTGACACATGATTCGAAGTTCAGTCAAGAGAGTGGAGGAGTGGTTGTTTTCCGAAGGTTCTGACGTCACATCTTGGTGAATAATAAGCTATACCTGCTGTGAGTTAGTAAAAGTTATTCCTATCTTCAACCACCGCTCTGTATGCTAAGAATGAAAATGGCGCAAAATGTCAACAGCAGGAAAAGTCACAGTTTAGTAAAATTGAAAAACGCTTGTGATCTTATTTGTTTATCTATAAAAAATTATTCCAACGTTGCATTACCTGGGCTCATCAAAATTTGTTATAATAATTTATTTTTATTGTTTTTTTCTCACCTTTATTTTACTATGTTTCTTTTGCAACTTTACGTTTTATATTTAAAATCACTTTTGTTTCCTCTCATTCACGTCTGGCAAGTTTTGAAAATGGGCTTCTGTTTTTGAGCGCTTGAAACACGTCAACCGTTATTTCCTATTTATATACTTTATATATTTCCTTTTTATATATTTTGTCAACTGTTATTTCCTATTTATATATTTATGAAGTTTTTAATCAAGTAATATCTTCAGTTTCTTGGCATTATTTATTTAATGATCGATTTTGTTTTATTTATTTAGTTTTCAATGGTCAGTTCTGAGAATTAAAATTTAACTGCAAGAGAAATTACAAAGCATCAAAAGTAGTCATCAATTTCAGCGGTAAAAGTTTTCAGAAATGATACTTTCTCAGAGAATTAAGATTTTGAAATATTACGGTAGGTGACCCTTTATCATTTATATTCCAGAAAACTTAATTCTACACTTTTAAATGATTTTTCTCGAAGGCAAATTTTTACGAGAGGACATTGATTTATACAGATATAACTTTAAAAAAAATATGTATATTTAAAATAGTCTATAAGAATATTGCTATGCAAATACAATGAATACAACCAATAAAATATGTTACAGGAAATAACATCCATTCGTATTTTGCCTTCGTTTTTACATTAAAAAAATGTATGCTCAATTTTCTACATTTATTTTTATTGTAAACATTTTTAAATAATTTTTGGGCTTGAAAAAAATAACTCCTATTTATGTTCAAAGGAGGTTATATGAGTATGTATATACACTACCCTACAATAATGGAAGACACTTTGAGTTTTGACATTTTAATTTCTCAAGAAATACTTAAAACATTATTTTATAACTTCAGAGATGTCTAGTTGATGCGATTTTTAATACTGAGCAAAAAGATTCAAAGCTTTCAGAGGTTTGGGAGAAAGACAAATTACGAAGGAAAATAAGTATTTTTTGTACAACCTATGCTAGAAAATCAAGCAATAAGCTTGTAACTTGTATAGATTACTTAAGTTGTTTTTTTCTTTTTTAACAACTGCATAATGGGTACAGGGCCCGATTAACCTCTGAAAATAGGGGAAGCATAATTGGATTTTGGAGCCCCCCTAATTTGAGCAAAAGAAACTTTTGATATTTTTCGCCCATAAACAGTACATTTTAAAGAGACAAGAACCATGTGAAAACTATAAGAACCTTAGAAAGGAATACGGAGATCTTATGCAATCATGTTGGACCCTTCTTTACGTGCTTTATAGTAACAAAAACATGAGGGAGTAGCTAGCACATATGTTAACAAAATTTAAATATTTCACTAAATTAAATTATAAAATTTCTTGTTGTTATACGAAAGGTTCTTTGCAAGATTAGTCTCTTTTTTTACGCCAATTTTTTTCTTGCTTCTTTTATTATTATTTTTTGCTTTTGCAAAAAATAAGAAATTGGGCCCTTAATTTCAGTCATTTAGGGGCCCCCCTAGAATTTTACAGGGGAAGCACTTGCTTCCTGTGCCTTTTCGGTAATCAGGCCCTGAATGGGTATAGGCCTGTCTCCCCTCTCCCAGTGTGGGGGAAAATATTGGATAAACTTATTACCACCAGATTGGTATATTATCTTGAATCAAATCAACTACTAAGCGACGACCAACATGGATTTCGTAGAAACAGATCCTCTACAACAGCATTGAAAAGAGTGAACACAGCCAAAGAAAGGGGAGAATATTCGTTAGGGGGTTTCCTTGGATATCAAGGGGGTCTTTGACTCAATTGGATGGAAGAATATTTTGGAAAGGTTAATTATTCTACCTGATTAAAAGCTTCCTTAATGACAGAAATATTGTGCTCAAATCGGAAGATATTGAACATCCTATGATGTGCGACGTGCCACAGGGTTCCAGCATGGGCCCAACTTGTGGCTCACTGTGGCCAATCAAATTCTGTCTGTGAAACGAGAACACAATGAACAGGTAAAAGCATTTGCCGATGATTTCTTTATACTAGTCACAGGGACAATTGTTGATAGATTGGGCCCACAAGCCACTGACAACCTGATGAAATATCATAGATGGGCAGAGGATCATCACTTGCAATTTAGCACAGAAAAAACGCAGGCATTAGTATTCCCCAAACATAAGAAAATTACTAGGAAACCGACTGTAAAATTACGAAACCAAAATATTCCGATAAGCAATACTATAACGTACCTTGGGTTTCAACTAAACTGTCAGTTTTCCTGGTTGCCACACTTAGGCTTTCTATGTAACAAAATATCATTATTCTATTCTAAAAAGATGCTCAAGGGTCGACTGGGGGATTAGCCCTAAAATACGTAAGTACATATATTTAAGTAGAATAACTAAAATTGTCTCCTACGGAGCAGAAATTTGGTTTAGCAAACAGGTCAGGATAATTAATAGGATCAAAAAGATCGCACGTATCGCACTCTTCAATATAACTAAATCGTACAGAACAACGTCAACTTCAGCACTTGAGGTTTTGGATGGCACAATGCCTTTAGATTTAATCATAGAAGCAGAATTAAAAATTTCTAATTTATACCTTCACTACGACAACCCAAATGAAAAACCTCAGTTCCCATTAAAACACCCGACTGAATTAACAACTATCGATTGCAGCCTAAGACTTCCAACAGGAAAAAACATTGAGATTTTTACAGACGGATCCAGATTCATTTTTGAAAATGAATTCAGAGTAGGATGTGCCTTTTAGGCCTGGGCAATATACCGTAATACCGTCATTTACCGGTATTTCTTTGATACCGCGGTAATGATATTCGGAAGTATATTCTTCGGCAATACCGAGTTATTGAACTTCGGTATGCCTGCACCTCTCGGTACTCACCGCTAGCCAATATCTTCGGCCGACCGGCGGCGAGGAAGTGGCGGTATGGTATGGTATCTAGGAGGTATTGGTATGGCACGTGATTGATTTAGGGGTGAAGAACTCAAAGGCTTGCGCGTAATATTTACGATACCTCCTCTCGGCAGCTAGAAATTTCTCCTACAATATATTGTGGTATCATTTGACTTTAAAGCGCATGCGTCATATCCGTGGTATTGGCGATATCGGATTTCAAACACCCGCGCGTTATATCAACCCTCCATGGTATACTTAGTTACTGATTTTGGTTTCATTTTGAGAATAGCGTGCTTCTGATTTTAAAAATATCCGAGATTGTCGGATCTCCTTGTGATGTTTATAATTGTGTTGATATTTATAATTGTTGATGTTTATAATTGTGTTGATGTTTATAACTGTTTTGATGTTTATAATTGTGTTGATGTTTACATTAGTAATTGATGTTTATATTAATAAAATTTTTCTGTTTTAAAATAATGATGCTTTATAATTAGTTGATTCCATGGGATAATTATGCTGCGAGCTAATATAGGATAAGTACCCCATTTTTTTTAAATGATGCTCTTTAAACACATTAATTTTTAATTGCAAAATAGTCTTAGCATTTATAATATACATAACAATTTAATTACCGCGGTATATCATAATATCGTGATATGAAGCTCACAATATACCACAATATCGAAATTCTGACATTGCCCAGCCCTAGTGCCTTTATGGTGTATTATGGGGGCAGTCCCATAGATAGATATCAATATAGACTAAGTAACTTCGCCACGGTATTTAAAGCAGAACTTTGGGCAATCCTACAGTCGATCCACTAACTGGGTTATCAATAACCAAATATTTAGCAAGGTAAATATTTATTCTGACTCTCTTTCCGGGCTGCAGGCGCTCTGTAGCCCGGAGGAGAGAGACTACTTAGTTATGATGATCAAAAAACAACTTTAGAAAAACATCAACTTAAATTGGATCAAAGCTCATGTGGGACATGGTGGCAATGAGGAGGCTGACAGCCAGGCTAAATCAGCATGTCAAAAAAGAAAAATATATCTTTACGATTTTCGATCTAAAAATTCAATAAAAACAGAAATTTTTCAACAAAACCTTAAAATCTGGCAAAATCAATGGGAAAATTCATTAAATCAGGGCAGACATACATACGAATTTATTCAAAAAGTAAACTACAGGGAAATCTATTCAAACTTTTATATTAATCAATGCTTAACTAATCACGGAACCCAGGGTACGTACCATTATAGACTGCATAATAAAACAGATCAATGTCAAATATGCAACTCTCAAGATGATCTTGGCCACATTTTGATTACCTGTACAAATTTTCACGACATTCGTCAATTATACTTCCCACCAAACTTAACGTTTAACATTATCAAGAAAGTCTGGACTGTGCCAGAGACAAACGAAGGAATAGAACTCATAATTAAACAGCACTTCGAAAATGGACTTCCAGAATTCATGGAACATTAAACGTTCTACTTTTCTGTAGTGTCCTTGGACTAAAGATTTTGTAAATAGCAATTTGTGATCATGTTCATCTTTCCATCTGTATATACTCAATCCACCATTTTTCAATCCTTTGTTTTAACTCTTCAATTGTGCCGCGCACGATTCCTTGTGTTTTTACATTGTAATTTCTACACTTCGTAATATTTCTTTGATTGTTTAATAGACCTTCCGGTTGGGGGACGGGGATCGTGGCTGCCGAGTTGCGCGACGGCACCCGGACTGGTACCAGGTAAGAAATTGGCAATACCTTAATATATTTGCTATTAATATTTGACTCGAGCCCGTGCATTCCATCCGCATGGGCTGGATCCACCCAAATCACGGGCCGATGACCGTCGACAGATTGTGTTGCATAAAATCGTTGCCAAGTCACTACAAAAAGGTCCTATCTCTCTGCTGGGTAGTCACGTAAGTGCATTTCGGGTCACCAGTATGCCCTGGATGCCACCTGAAGGGGGCGGGACAGGGTTAAGCCAATCTTAACAACTGAATAAAATTTCGTAAATCTAGAGTAAATATTTATGTAGATAGATGGACATTTTTTTTATATAAAAAACAAATTTTTTGTCCTACGTTTTTTGTTTTGTTATGACTTTATAACTATAATCAAACAGTATTTTTGGAGCAATTTAAAATTAATTACAAAATTATTAAAGTTAAGAAAAATTTAATTAAAAAAAAAAAAAATGTTAAAAACTGCACCTGAGTGGAAAAAAAGGTAAAAAAAAGTTTTCTTAATTTTGTAGTGAATCGTATTTGGCAACTAAATAAAGTTTGATTTAAATATCTTAAAAATTTAAAAAGTTTCAAAACGATCAGGGGCTTTCCTGAAATTTCATTTTGAACTATTAAACAAGATTTAATAAAAATGGCATTGTGGGAGATCATCCCCTGTTTGTTTTCCTTCTCCTTATATCATCTCACATATTTGTTTCCGGACGATTATCGTATGGTATAATCATTTGTTATTAAATTTTGTTTTATGAAAAAAAAAAAAATATCTGATCATTTTGAGTATTTTTTAATTTTATTTTTTAGAATGTACAAAAACTACTTTTCTTTTTAAACCTACTGAAGCCATATTTCTTTTCACGATAGAAAACTACCTATCCCAGATAAAGCAACCTATTCCCCCCCCCCCGGGTCCTCTCTACGATTTTTGGGGTATTTGATGGTGATGACTATGCTTTGACTCTCTTTAGTGCATAACTGTGTACTATATAAATATAATTATAAAGCGCTGTATAGACGCGTAATTATCCAAGTGATGGGCTATGGTGCATAATCGTTGTCACACTTTGTATATAGTACCATCTAAGACTAAGTTTTAAAAATAATATTTTCATAAAAAGATAAGCATTTTTCAAAACACTTTGCTTTAACACTTAAAATTTGAATTATGTTAAATAAAAAAAAATAATCCTTTTATTTTTATCAATTTTATTTTAATTTTTTTTCGCCTTTCTTATTAACGATGTGTAATGTTTCAAAATACTCTGAGCTGACGTATTTCTTGTACTTAATTTTTGACAGGAATTCTGAAAATATATATTAAGGGTGATGAATAACGCAACACCAGCCCCTATGAAACCCCAGAGTTAATGAGTAAAAACACAAATGAATCAATGAAATAGTAAAATGTGCCTGATGAACAGGAAAAAGATTCTGGAAATTGTCTGTTTGAAAAAGAAACGTTGATGCGTGCCTGGACGTCACGTGCTCTTCCTTATCGAACACTCTAATAAAAATAAGATTTTCGATACAGAAAGGATAATGTCTCACATAGAATTTTCGAGAATCGTATCGATTACGTGACAGCTTTATTATTTTCCAATCGACAATTGTCTTCATACACGACATATGTGTGCCGAGACACAGAAATTCTAAAGAATTTTTTCTCACGGAATAAAAACAATGCATTATTGCAATAATGAAAATAAAATGTATCTTCTAATATATTTCACGGAATAATAAATGTTTTTCTTTGGCAGAAACAAATGACTCAATTTGAAGAACTGAATACTTTTATTAATGGCGTTAAGAACTTTACAGCATGCCAAACTTTTGAAATCTTTATTTCGTAGATTTTTTAAAAATTCTTTTCAGAGTTAGTTTGTGTTCTTTTTTTTATTAGTTTAGAAATAACTGGGACAATAATTTTTGTTAGTTGCTCTTTTGCCTAAACTTTTATTCTCCTTATTACTTAAGCCATTCAAATATTTTATTTTTCTCACTTTAAGGTAACAAGAAGTTTACAAGAGGGGAGAAAACGAATTTATTTACCATAAGAAAACATGCTATTTTTACTAATAATTCCATTTCGATACTCCCAAAATTGTTTTTATAAAATTTTATGTTAATGCTATTCAATAATAGTCAACAATAGATTGAGACTGGATCATTCCATTTATTTCAAAAGTGGGGAAAGTAGAATTTACTGCGCATCACTTCAGCGCACGAGTAAATTTTTAAAATTAAAACGATGGCGCCATTTTCCAATTTCGGATTCAAATATACATTTCTAATAAGTTTTAAATTAATCTGATGTTTTTAAAGATAATATTTTTTACACTCTGATTACATTTTTCACATCGTGACTAATTTTTTATAGTGTCAGAAATATTTTTTTATATCTCTTTATGTATATTTATGAAGTTGAGGTAAGAAAATCTAGAAAGATTAATCATAGTATAGAATTGCCACTGCCCGGTATACATTTGCCCGGTATACCCTACACTGATGTTTTTTTAAGGTCAAGTGCCACTGCCCGGTATACATTTGCCCGATACTCCAAACACTGATGTTTCTTCTAATCTATCGTCAGTAAGTATTAAAATATCGAATAAATGTAATTATATCCACGAATAAATTAATATCAAATGGGATGTAATAAATATTTCGGACATTCACCAAAGCGACTATGTGATTGTCAACATTCACCGGTGAAAGTCAACAACCACCCATTTCGGTCATTCACAGTAACATACACATCATTTACATAGAAACCTCATCAGGACGTTTATTTCCTACTTTTGCCTAAATAGCATCCGGCATTATATATAATGCCTAGGCAATGTGTGAAATATAAATAATTTCATACTTTGCCGGCTAGTTTTAGGCATTATATATAATGCCAAGACATTATAACTAATGCCGAATTTCATACTTTGCCGGTAACAGTTATAAAAATTGATTTAAAAAAAAGACATAAGTACAACACTTAAAAAAAAAAATAATAATACTACTAAAAATACCATATCCTTAATTTTTAGTCAAACAATACTTGCCATACATTTTATTGAAAATACTACGTACGGGAACTCTGGTGAGAGTAAATTCCGACGCATTCGCAGTAAATTCTACTTTCCCCACCTTTGAAATAAATGGAATGATCCAGTCTCAATCAGATTTACTGTGGGATTCAGGGGCTAGTGTAAATTTAACATCAGATCCTTGATGTTGCCAGATGTGCCAAGAAAATAAAAGGAAAAACCAATTTAAAAGTAGACTCCAATGGGGATATCTGCAAGTGACGTGGTGTGGGTATCTCGATCCTGATTGATTTTTGAAACGAGGCATTTGCTGACGTTAGCAACTGTTTTTTCCATTCTATTTCGACCAAGCCCGTCAAGAATCAATTCTCTTAAGTGACATAATCTATATTATTTCACAAAGATTTCAATTCTTTCACCTCATATTTAACACAAGGACAGGCAAGACGCCATGACGACGAACGAATTAGTAACGAATAACGAATTAGTTATGCATCAAAGTTGCCAAGTACACAAAACAAAAATACATCCCGGCTTTAATAAAATACATAAACAAATAATAAATCCAAGCTAAGTAAAAGACGTAGACGAGAAAGAATTTCATTTCAACAAATTCAAGGTGCCGATATGACGCTGTGTTTAATTAATTTCACGTTGATTAACATTCTAACTGATGTGCAGAAACTTAGCTCAACTTCAACAAGTCATTTCGCTTATAACTATCAGCTGGCGCTGACGTCAAATGTCACATGTGTATGTATGGGTATCCCAGATCTTTTTGAAATAACAAGTACCCAATTGGCATTACATATGGATGGTGTTTTCGACATTAGGGAGCGCTGCAAGCAGCTTATACTTCCAGGTTACTGTTTCCGGTGTATTTTATAGCTATTTGGCTCACAACGTGATCATTGTGTATCATTGTGTTTTAAGATTCTTGCAAACGTGGCATTCATTCTTATTACTAAACTTAATCTTGCTCCTCGAACAATATGCTAACACTAACATAAGATGGTGCACAGCTTGCAACACGAACAAACAGTAATAAACAAATGGAAAGAGGCCAAATCAAGACTGCCAAAAAAGCGAGTTATTCAAAATCTAGCAACCATGTCACCTTTTTTAGCAATATATCTCTAAATAACTAAAACAAATTTTCACTTCAAACTCACCAGAATTACATAATATCTTATGAAATACGGCAGATTTGAGCTCAGAAATTATCTAATTTATTTCTTTTATTGAATACAAAATTATCCGTTTGAAAATATCGCCTTGCAGAATAACATGTAGTAAGCAGCTGCAAACGTTCTAACCGGAACTAGCAGGCATACAGCTCGAGATTGTTATTGTTTACATTTCTACTGAAAACGCCACCCATAAGATATCTTTGAAACCGAAACAATAATACAAGGGCGCTATTTGTTTACCTTTTGTTTTCCCTAATCGGAGTGCTAAATATATTTTTGCATTCAAGAAAATATCTTTTATTAAAAACAAACAAAATTTAAAAAAAAAATAATCTATTTTTGTAAAGGTGTTACTTCTTTTTACAGCTATTGTTTTACGGAAGAGTAAATAGTTTTTTTCTCCCTAATACGGGCGCAATGCTACAGACTTTCCCTGAAAATTTTATTTAAAACTCTGGTTTTTGTAATTAAATCATATTATTGAACATAATTGTTTGAAGAAAAATTTAAGTAAATAATTACAACAGCTTTAAAAACAGATATAGCTGCCTTAATTTATAAAAATAAAATGAAGAGTTTCTGTGTGCTTGTCAGGGTTTGCTATGGTGTGCCCAGCCTAACCCCAATCGGTTTTCACAGATTGGGCTCACTTTAAAAAAATTATCTTTATACCCCATCAAGTGGTTTTTTCTTTTCACATTTTATCACTTAGAGTCAATATTCTTTGTTATTATCAAATAAATTTTTTTTTATTACAAATTTTCAACTTATTGTTTGATAACATAAAGTTTGAAACTTTTTATACAAGATTATTAAGTAAAACATTTTAAACATTAAGTGAAACAATTCAGAATTTTTTTTTTTTTTTTTTTTTTTTTGCAAATTAAAAGTTGAACATAAATAAGTTAAACACCTGATAAAGTACACAATTAAAAAAAATTTTTCTAAATTATAATACATTATTTATCTACAAAGCAAATTATGTGTAATGTACACTCACATTACACTAATCCAAATGAATTATTTAGATTGTAAACTTTACAGAGCTTGTTAGAATACATCAACGGATTGTATAAATCTAATATTTAAAACGAATTTGATATATTTTTAGAAAAAGAATGTTACCGCGAATGACAGAAATCAAGAGAATGTCGACTTTCGGTGATTGTCAACAGTCACATAGTAGCTTTGGTGAATGCCCGAAATGCATCCGATTTGATATTCGCTCATATTATTATATTTATTCGATATTTCAAAATCTGCAAAGGATAGATTAGGAGAAACATTAGTGTTCGGAGTACCGGGCAGTGATGGCACTTAACTAGACCTAGTAAACATTTCGGACATTCACCAAAGTGATTGTCAACATTCACAGGTGGAAATCAACAACCACCCATTTCGGTTATTCACAGTAACAACCATAAAAGAAGAAATCTGTATAATGAGTATTTTAAAACATTAGATCAAAATATCTCCCATTTTATTTAAAGATTTATTCCATTATTGACTGTGCATGTTTCCAAAATCTGTATTGCACCTATTTAAAAAAAACAAAAAAAAAACACATGTTTAAGGAAAGATAAATTCATAATTGGGCTGAAAACTAAATTTTAGAATACCGCAGTTGATTACCAAACAATTATTTCACTGCTTTTCCTTTGTGTTTGTGTTGAAACAATTATTTCCTGAATGATGTCCTTTATAGATTCCTAATCTAACCAACCCAAAGTTATGAAATTTGGCATACAGATAGATTCAAGCACGAGGAAGGTCACTGTCAACATTAGAACATTCTACGACTAATCGCTCTAATAGGATGAGCGAAAAACGAAATGGAATGTTCTGATTGGTTAAGTGTTAGCCATTGTTTTAAATTTAACAAATCAATTTTCACATATTTAAAAAGATACATCAGTGATAATTGCTAGCTTATAGCTGTATTTGATCAAAAAATAGTTTATTGCACACATTGAAATATTTAATATTCGCTAAGCCAGATGAATTCAATGAACATTACGTGGCAGCATGCCTGGTCTACGCCACCAAATTTATACTTTGTCCGATACCACGCATTTTTGTTTTATCTATATTAACTCTTTTAAACGTGTTTCTAAAAAATTAATTCTTTAAAACCAATGGTAATTGAATAGAAACAAAATATTTATGTAATCAAAAGCAAAAGTTAATTGGAAAGTGGTACTAATCGTTTAGGAGAAACATAAGAAATTGGCGCCAATGAGGCTTAATTACGCCAATCATGATTAATTAATTAAGGTAATACATGCACATTGAAATAAAATACTAAGCAATATACTAGAAAGCAAAATAAATGGAGTAAAAGTATTTATTTGTCTAGAAGAACCATAAGATATCGTCATACTATCATTGACGACAATGATGCTTAATTTATGTTGGTAATATGTATTAATTGAAATAAAAAACAGTAACTTCTAAGCTAAAAAGCAAAAATAAGTAGAGAAGATACTCATTCGCGTTTTGGGTAACCGTAAAAGAAATCTGCAAATTATTATTGACACTAATGCTCAACTAATATTGGCCATGTGTATTAATTGAAATAAAATAAAATAAGCTATGTGCTAAAAAGCGAAGCTCATAGAAGAAAGATTAATTGGAAATTCGTTTAAGAAAACCGTAGAAAATCGTCATTCACAGATGACACTTAATTTATATGTATCACGGACGATTATATGTACATACTACTGGTATTATGGCAATTGGCGAATTGGTTTTGCTAAGAATTCAACAACGGATTTTCCGTAGTTTCAGAAAATTTTTTTCCAAGTGGTAGCTAAGATAGTCTATCAATATTTTGAAGAATTAGAATTAAAAGAAATTTTATCCACCATTAGCCATTACTTATAAATATTTTAACAGCAAATTAAAGGTCCGATAGAGAAATGATCATGTTCCAAAATCCTTAAGAAGTTCTAATATATTTTTTAAAAAAAATTAAAAAAACAAAAAACAAATATACTTAGATAGGTATAAAATATTACATAAATATATTTGGTGATGATATATTTGGCTCGCCTAATTTTGGTAATATATGCATATTGAAATAAAATAAATTAACTGTGTAATCGAACGCAAAAGTAATGGAGTAAAGATATTTATCCAGAAGAACCATAAGAAATCATCATACTATCATTAGCGACAATGATGCTTAATTTTTTTTTAAACGTTAGTAATATGTTAATTGATATAAAATAAATTTACGTACTAAAAAGCAAAAAGAGTGGAGACTATATACCTATTCATTCTGGGGAGCCGTAAAAAATCACGATATTATTATCAGGGTTTGCCACTTTGAAAAAACCTGTCCGGGTTTTATTGGGTGAGCCCACTTTGAAAAAACCCACTTGGAACGATAAGTGGGTTTTTTCAACAAAAAAAAAAAAAAAAAAAAAAAAAAAATGTTTTCATTAAAACTTATTGATGCACATTTAATTCTATATAATTTATTGTGCAGCATAAATTTCTCAAATAGAGTTGCATGATTTATACGATTAAGTTTTTAATATTTATAAAGTAAAGGAGACTCGAATCTATAATTTTATAGAAGTATTGAAAAATTCAAGTGAGTTTTTTCAAAAAGTAATATTTTAATGAAATTGAATAAAATAGAAATTCTGAAAAGATCAATTTTTCAAATATAGTTGCATGCTTTATATATTAATGAACAGGTTATTATTATTAATTCATATATTTAAAAAATTGAAAAGAAAATTAAAAATTTTTTTTTTGCTTTGTTTACTAAGTTATATTACTTGTTACATTAACAAATTTAAAGAATTTGTTTTCTAGCTTTAAAAAAATGAGCTAAAACTCTTTATAAGAGAATTTTTTAAATTATTTATCTAAAAATGAAATCATTTTCCTAGGGTTGATTATTTGAACAAAAAAATGGGACAAGTAACTGATACTCTTTAGAATTATACGTAATTTTATTTTCACTTTCTATTAATTTTATTTTCACTTTCTATTAATTATTTCTATTCTATAATTAAATTATAAAAACATGGAAGATCATTAAATATTAATTTCAGTTTTTTATTGAAGTCAAAAGTCAGATGAAATTTTAGTTCTTACTGATTATAATTTTATAATAGTTAATATGCATATATACCTATATGTTTAATAAATACACTAAATAAATGTGTGTGAAAACAAAAAGATTAATAAACTTGTTCCTTTTTTATTGCTGAATTTATATTTTATAATGCTTGAGTTAAAAATTGTGAAACATTATGCACTTAACAATAAAGAAGATTCAAATATGTATTAGTGATAATGCGTTATTTAAACTTAATATAAAATACATATAACAAAATTAAAATAAATTTCTGGATTTATTTATATTTTTAAGCTTATACAACGCTTTTTAATAAAAAATATTTACACAGTAAAACTTAAAGTTTATGAGCACTAAATGAAAAAACCCGATTTCCCCCCGGGTTTTTTCAAATAAAACCCAATTTCCCCCTGGTTTTTTCAATAAAACCCAGGCGGGTTGGATTTTTTCCTAAATACCCGGGTTTTTTCAAAGCCTGATTATTATTGACACTAATCCTTAATTACTACTGATAATATGAATTAATTGAAATGAAACAAAACAACCTATGTTCTAAATAGCGAATTTAAAGGAAATAAAAGGTTAATAGGAAATTTGTTTTGGAAAACCGTAAAAAATCGCCTTTTACGGATGGTGCTTACTTATTGTGCACTACTGATGTTAATATGTTCTACTGGTATTATAGTAATCGGTGCAATTTTGACAACAATTCTACAACGGGTTTTCCGAAATTTCAGAAATTATTTCTTTCAGTGGTAGCAAAGATAGTATATTAATATTTTAATGGATTAGAATATGAAGAATTTTGCTTCTTAACTACTTATAAATATTTTAATAGTAAATTTAAGGTCAGATAGAAAAATGCCCACTCTCCAAAAATCTTATTAAGTTCTAATAAGAATTCTATTTTTTTTTAAAAACAATTTCGGCTTTTGTTGGCTGTCACTGATAAATGTATTTTTCACAAAAGTTAAATGTTGAAGGTTTATGTAATATGGTCCAAATATACTAATAAAGGTATAAAATATCATATTGATATATTTGGTGACTGCTAAGATAGCACCAATACTTAGTATACTTAGGAAATAAGCGTTTTACTGCCCTCGAAAGGGATATGTACCTTAGAAAATTACTTGATAGTGCAATAGCATCATACAAAGTGATACTATACACATTTTATCTTTGTTCTAATGGGATAAACTACTAAAAACGGTTTTCGCTTACTTCAATAACGCTTACTTCGATAACTACTTTTATTTTCTCTGATTCATCAATTCCCCTTAAATTTCACTTACATGGTTCTTCCACCAAATTCTTTAATTGAATCGGTATATGATTTTCAGTTTTGAGCATGATTTCGTAGTGTTTCTCAATACTGATTTATTTATTTTTCTACTTTCCCCGTGCAAAGAACGGGTATTCAGTTAGTATTTCAATAAAAAGAAATAAAGACTTTTTAATATTTATTAGTTTAATGAAACTGTTATGAAACTTGAGATTAAGTTTATATCTTACATTTAAGAGAGTTCCAAAAATGTATTTTATTTAATATTTTGAAGTCTTATTTTTGTTTGCTATTATTTCATTTGATCAAAATTTCGGTCATTACAAAAGAAAGATTAAATTATATCGTGAACATTTAACTAAATTATTTATTAATGGATTGTGAATGCATATAGAAGATACTGTTTGTTCATGATATGATTATTCATACATAATTACTATTTTAACTCAATGAGTATTACTGCGTGCTTGTTAAAATTTTTAAATCATATACTTGGAATGCTTAAGAATGCAAATGTTAAAAATTTATTCTCTTTTATATACATTTCAAAAGCAAAAAGTATAATAAAAATGGAAGTTTTTGAAGATCGAAAGACATAAGGAATTGAAACAATGAAAAATACATATGATATGCTACAAAAACGTTATTAGAACATAAAACTAAATTACTTAACATTTTACAAAGAAAAAGTCATGCATTTAGAAAGCCGCAGAAATTATTCCCGTAACCATTTCTTTTATGAAATTCCTATGCTAATAATAAAGCAATATTTTTTCATAATTTATTCTAATACTTGCCGTTCTCAGAACGGGGTGAAAAAAAGCATCCATTAATCAGTACTGAACACAAAATCGCGGTTTCAGACAAATACCAACACAAATAAAAAAAGTTGCAATGATTCCAATGTTTTCATTATTAATTCATTATTATTTGTTACCTATCTCGGTTGCTTTACTTTATTAGATTAAGCAAAATATATTTTCATTCCATCAAAATAAAGACTAACTGTATCTTAACGTTGTTGCTCATGGATATTTAAAATTTACTGCTACTTTCACCCTCTACTCATCTAACAAACGTACAGTTATTGAAGAAATTGACTCTAAAATATTTTGTAAGATTACATTTGGTACCTATTAAAACTTCACCAATTACCACGATGCCTCATTGGTGTCCATGGCGACTTTTTATGGTACCCCGTAACGAATAGTACCCTTTCTCCATTTATTTTTCTCATCTCTATTCATAGCTTACTTTTTTATTTCAATTAGCACCCAAAATTAATGAAATGCCAACAATAGTTTACTGATTTTTTTTACACTCTCGTAAATGAACAGAGCAAAATTCATTTTGTCTTTTAGTACATGGCTTATTATTTTACTTCCATTAATAATTTACCAAAATGAGTTATCATTGGCGTCAATAATAATATTGGCGTTTTTTATACTTATTCTTCAAAGAATTGATTATTATATCAAATTATTTTATTATTTATTATTACAATAAATTAGCATTTCTCCATTCATTTACTTTTCCGTAAAGAAGTTTTTTTAAAATTTCAATAACCGTTGATTTTAAATTATTTAGTTTTATAAAAACTCGTTTTGAAAGCGTAACTATAAACAAAATAAGCACGTAGTTTCAGATAACCTGAGAAATGATAATTTGGTAATGTAGTTTGCTACGACAATCACATCGATAACAATTAACAATCATTTTTTTTATTTTTATTAAAGATATAACATTGTTCCAATATTTTAAAGATGACATCAATAATCTAGAATAGTCTTGAAAAATCTATAATCGTCTTTGCTGAAAATAGTCTATAGCTTATTTTAAAACACTGGCTTTTGCTAAGCCCATGAGAAAGTTCCCTTTTTCAGTTGAAAATATTGAATTCCATTTCTGAATTCATTCCATTTAAAATATAATTAAAAAACGAAAATCGGGCTTCGTAATTTGTTTACAATTTGACTCATTTAGATTCCTTTTGAATCTCGTATTTTTAAAGCATACGGTATACCCCAATCCAGTATACTGACAAACAAATTCTTTATTTTATTATATTTATAGATTATTAGTTGCATATTTCGGTGGCTTTACGTTATGATATTAAGCAAAACAAATTTTTAGTCATTCATCCTATCAAAATAAAGGCTAACTGTATCGTTTGGCATAATGTGGTTGCCTCGGGGAAACTCAATGATACTTAAAAATTTTCCACAATCAAGCAATTTTCTCCTGATTATCTCTTCGAGTAACTGTAAAAAAATCGAAAATAAAAATGTTTGCTGCAGCTGTAATCGACATCAAATGTGCTCACAAAATATTTTGTATCTATAAGAGTAACTATTAAAATTGCATCCTTTACCATGATGTTAGTAATACCCATTCACCATCCATAACAGTAAGGCGAATTTTTAGACTGTTTTTAAGCGATTCAATTTAATTTCTCCATTTACTTTGCCTTTAAGTACAAAGTTCATTTTTTTTTTACTTCTATGTGCAACGGCTACCAAAATTAATTATCATTCATGTCAATAATAATACTGGCGTTTCATTACGTTTCTCATCAAAGAATGAGTACCCTACGTTTTCCTTAGTTTTGCTTTTCAGTTCGAAACTTGTTTTTTGTTTGTTTTAAATTTCAATTAGAGTTAATTTCAAAATTATTTAATTTTATGGAAACATGTTTTCAAAGCATAACTATATCATTTACAATTTACTTTCAAACAGTGGCTTCCGCTAAGCCTATGAGAGAATTTCATTTCTTAAATGTCTCTGAATTTAAAAATCTAATATCGGGCTTCGTAATAAGCGAACAATTTTACTCATTCGGCGTTATGTTAAATTTCGTATTCTTAGTGTCTACTGTTTAAGGGCAATCTGGTATACAGGCACACAAATTCGTTATTTTACGATTAAGTATAGATACATGAGTATGCTTATAGAATACATTGACTTATCTCCTGAGAAAATTTGGTCTCTTCATGGGGGGAAAAAACAAACACTGGGCAAAATTGAATTTTTTCATGAAAAACCCGACAAAACCTACATGGCTATTTCCCACAATGATTATAAAACGTCAATTCACTAGTATACAAGACACTCGATTCAATCTTTTGACAGATGAAGGTTGTCGACCCTTTCCTCACAGATCTGTTTGAATGTGGTAGTGGACTACATCACCCTCATAGTATAATCGGAAAACCCAAGTTTATTTTGTTTATGCTTTTTAAAAGTTTTTCTATAAAACTGAATAACTTGAAATCAACAGCAATTGAAATAAAATAAAAGTTAGCATTGAAAAGAAAAAATAATGGAAAAGTAGTACATTTAGCAGAAACGTAACAAATCATCAAACTATTATGGATGCCTATGATGATTCATTCATTTTGGAAAAAGGGCAATAATTGAAATATAAAATAAACTATGAGCAAAATTAATGGATAAAAGGTCCTTGTTCGTAAAAAATCACCACATGATTGCTGACGCCAGGGAATGCTTAATTAATGCTGGTAATATGAATTAATTAAAGAAAAAAAAAGCTACATACTGAAAATGGCAAAGTTAAAGGAGAAAAGATTTATTCGTTTTGGGAAAACATAAAAAATGGACATATTATTACTGACACTAACGTTTAATTAATTTTGGTAATATGTATTGATTTTTTTTATTTTATATATATATATATATATATATATATATATATATATATATATATATATATATATATATATATATATGTATCCGTCGTTGAACAGCAGACTCCATTTTTGGGTTTACGACTACTAATGTTCAACTCCGTAGCCTTGTAATTTTGAGCCAATCCAGAAGACAAGGAAACTACTGGATCAGTACCCCCAGAGGTATTGATTTGTTTTGGAAACATGGAGGACTTTGCGACTCGACAGATTTAACGTGCATCAGTAACCATTTACTACACGGTGGTAAACAGCCGATCCAATTTTTGGGTTGTAATTTTGAACCCAATCCAGAAGACAAGCGAACTCCTGGATCGAGTATTGGGAGAAATTTGCCTTCGTGGAGGACTTTTTGATGGAACTAACCCGCATTTGCGCTACATAGAGAGGAGAACCACGAGAACCTCCCACGGTTAGCCTGATGGCAAAGGGACTCTAACCCATGATCCGTCTACCACTGAGGATATTTCATGTCAGCACTGTGGTCGGTGCAAGCTGAATGTGGATTCGTATCGACCATGTCATCGTGGGATTCGAACCTGGTTCACTTCTTTGGAAGGCGAACGGTCTGAGCCATTGCGGCTCATTATGTATTGATTGAAACAAAGAAAATAAGCTAAGTATTGAAAAGTAAAGTGAATGGAGAAATATGTACTTATTCATTCAGGGGAATCTTAGAAAATCGCCATACGCAGATGAAACTTAATTAATTTTGGAAATATATACTACTGGTATTATGGTAATGGGTGCAGTTTCCATAGTTTCAGAAAATATACTTCCAAAGATAGTGTCTAAATATTTTAATGAATGCGAATTACAAGAACTTTTTTTACCGCTATAAGTATTTTAAACAGTATATTAAAGATCAGAAAGAGAAATGGTCATGATTATTAAGATTTGATATTTGTTTTCAAAATGTCGGCTTTAGTTCGCTGCCACTGACAAAAGTATTTCGCAAAAAACTCAAATCTTGAAGGGTTATGTAATAAGAACAAATATACTGATATCGGTACCAGGTATTATTGTGATGGCAATCATTAGAATTAAAACAATACTGATCAGTTTTAATACCGATACTGTGTGTCTTACAGTCCCACGAAAAGGAATATATATGTACAGGAAGATAATCATTCATAAATAGTGGTCACTCTCATGACTCGACATCATGGCAAGTGATGCTAATTTTCTTTTCTTATTCCCCCCCCCCATTCGAAGGACGGTTATTCAACTAGTTAACAAAAAATAAATAAAAAGAGAACACAATATAGTTTCTCTTAAATTAATAAGTGTCGTTCATTTTGATTTTTAAAATGCTTGAGAATCAAATGTAATAAAATCTTCATTCCAATAGTTTACATAAAAAATAGAATTTTTCTTTTTAGAAGAAATTCTATTTTTCAAATTTCGAGCAGCTGAATATCCAGTTATAACAAAGTGGTATATTTAAAATGTGATTTCTCAGTAACTATTCAAATCGGTTTCGCTCAATATTTGCATTTGTCATTAAAACTACCTATTTTTTAAAAAAATAAATAAATATAAAATAAATTTCTTACACCATTCAAATTTTTTAGACTATTATTTAAAAGGAAGGCATGTTTATTCAGAGAACGTAGGTTTTGGTGCTTGATTTCGCAACTTAGAATATCGTCTGCTCAAGATAAATTAGGCCTTCGAACCATTTTAGACTGAGTTTTTAAGAGAAAATCTGAGCATTAGATCAAAAGCTATTCAGGGTGTTTATTATCTTTTTTGCGCATTAGGTATAGCAATTGTCAATCCCAGAACTAAAACATTATTTCAATAAGTACTTAAAAATATAATAATAAAATATTTTTTTAAAACCTATTCTAGTTAATGTTTGTACATATTATCAGCAGTCTATGAAATAACGAACACTCTGATTTAAAGAGTGAATTGCCGTTGCATTCTCCTTCCAAGAGAGTTCGACTGATAATACAATGGATTCATTTATCCTTAGAGAAAGAGTATTATACATCACCCCCCTGTGTTCCAGAGTCATAAAAGTCAAAATACATTATGTATGGAAATCGCGGGGAACCAACTCTGCCTGGACGACCACTGGGGGGTAGTTCCTTTCTGTTTCACATAATGCTATTTTGGGTCCACTTTTCTATTGAGTCTTTTGGAGGAACCTTTTCAATCAAAACTTTTCGCAATTGCTTACGTATAAAATATATTTAAAATTTTACTTCCGGTTAATTATTAAGTAACAAAATAAATAAACAATATGTCAAATAGCATGGAATACAATCATTCACTCATGCGCTGATTAATTGATTCACTCCAGTTCACTGATTCATACTTTTACTCGTTATATCGAGAATCGAATCATAATAGTTGCGTAGCGCAAATTTATAGTTATAAGTTTTTGAAAAATAAATGAAAGCTACATTCAATATAACCAGGTGTACATTAACTAGTTTTATCTTATTTTAGAATCGACGTTGAACAGCCGATAAATGTTTAGGTTTAAGACTATTATAAGATTTAGCTCCTTAGTCTTTTGTTATTTAGAACCCAACTCAGAAGGCAAATGAACCAAGCATTAGGATAAACTAGTTGTCATGGAGGCTTTTTTTTTTAAGGAATTAACTCGCATTCGTTTTACATGAGGTGACGAATCATGCAAACCTCTCAGAGTTAGCCTGACGGCAAGAGAATTTTTTAGAAGGCTTCATTATCTGCTTCCCCCGTTCACCCAGTTCTGCAATTGCTTCTCTTTCATTTTTTCCCTTAATAATCGATATTTTTTAAAAATCTAAAATCATTTTGTTAATGAAATATATATATTTATTCCAATTTTATAAATGCATAATTTGCTAATATGTTAATAGAAGCGGAATGAAAGATTACACAGACTTGAAAAATAACCAAATTCACTTGGAAAAAACAAACTTATAAATAAAGAGTGTGTGATACAATAAGAAGAAATAAATGCAATAATTTTACTCTTCAATGATATACAATGATAATCATTTTAACACGTCAAATTGAAATCACTCTTGAATTAAGTTTTTTATTTTTATCTCTCTTCTTAATTTAACACATAACTGTAAATAATTCTCGAATTAAACATCGAATACTCCACTTTTTTTTTGTTCCATCGGACATCTTTTACTTTTCTCTGTACAATTTCAAAATCTTATGTATCTTGGCTTTTGCGCAAACAAACAAAATTTAACATGAAGTCATGATTAGGAAAAGTTTGAAAAAATTCCTGAAAAATGCAATAAAAACACAAAAATAAGGCGTCTCTCTAATACTGAGAGAACAGACTTCAAATGTATGAAGATGAAAAACAAACTTTATTTCAATGAAACACTTCAATTAACCATTTAAGTGCAATATCGACGATTGAACAGATTTCTTTGAATCATCTGTACAACTCACGTGATGTTTTTGAAACAGTATAATCTAGTGTTGATGAAAACACGCTTTTAACGTGAGAAACCAATTATAACACCCGTCAACTTCATGGCGTGGCACGCGACCGTTAAAAAGCATCATTTCAGATAGTTGTCATAAACAACCATTTTTCAATGAATGAAGATAACGTTTAACAGAAAGTTTTGAAATTTAGAGATAAGTTGACAGATTTATGAGTAAGAGAAAAAAAAAAAAAACGGAATCCTAAAGAATAAAATACTCATCAAAATCCATCTTTCTTTCAATGATTACAGCACAAAAGGAAATGACAGACTACCTAAGTTGTCTTATCAACTCGTAGTGCAATAAGTCTACACATATTATAAACAAGGAAAGAATTATATTTATCAAAGAGAAATGTATAAACGAATTTTCTTGGAATATCGGAAACCGCAAGTGTGTAGAAGGAAGAAAAGTTATTGTGGAATTATTAAACAAAAATAAATCTCGAAAGAATTTTTTATTTTTATTATGATAATATTTAACATCGATGTTGATAGCCATTTCAAAAATTATAAAAACCCATTCTAAAGGTTGATATTGTTCACCGGGGGACGAGAAACCCACTAGAAATAACTTTTCTCCTACCATCGGAGGTGAAAGAGAAATCGCCTTGACTTGATCTGGTCTTTGGTGAAGTACCTGCCCACGGCATCGGGCACCCGACTTCTTCGTATGAACTTGGCTAAATGGCAACTGGGACTATTAAGGATAGTAAAGTAAGGATAGTAAGGATAGTTGACGACTGGAGAAATTGCCAGGAATGAGTTTCATAATTTAGAGTCCCAGTCACATTTTCGTCTCCTTATTTTCTAGGATAATAGTCCTAGTATGAGTCCCTAGGTTAATAGTCCTAGGTTAATAGTACCTAGTCGTTAGATCAATAGTCCTAAAGTACGAGTTTAATACATATTGAATAGAAACTATTGAGTCATAGTAGGAATACGTATAAAATGACGTCTGTGACATTATTAAATTGTCAGCAGATTGTTGGGCTCATTACCACAGCGGGACACGTTAAAGAGTTGCTCCCCTTCTGTCTTTCTTTGGAAAAAAAAAAGGCATGGACGGTCTCGTTACATGCTTTAGCATTGCACATAAAAGTGTGATTAAATATAGGCTTATAATTTCCCTACGTACTGCGGAAAAGAATCTATCACTAAATCGGGATTTTAGTCAATTACTAAATGCAGAAGTCTTATATCTCATCTATGAGTCATTTCGGAAAAGAAGTACAGGCACTTATGTACAATTAAAAAATCATTAAAAATAAACAAATAAGTAAATAAAAAAAAGAATTAAAATATTTCCCAAAATATTTGAAAAATGAACAATTATACTGTAATCACTGTAATCCCAATAAAAAGAAAAACTAAATGGCTTTAGCTCTGATGCGATATCCCCCCCCCCCTTCCTTTAAGCTTTGATTAGAGGACAAGCAGTTGATGTCATTAAATTGAAAAGTCACGAGGACTTTCGCATGCTGAGAGGAAAAAACAGCTATTGTACAATCAGTAACACGCGAAAGATTATTCAAACGGAAAATTCGAGTTTTACAAGTTAATACGAAATAATCTCGTTCATTTGCAAAACAGCAGCTGCTTTGGGCTTCAGGCAGCTGTCAAAGAAAAAACGACAAAAAAAGAAGAAAATGAAATCGCGATACAAAATGGTAACCATGTCCCTCACATTATCTAACCATACAAAAGGCGTAGGTTTTTGCTATTCACATCACCTTTAAATATTTACAATAATTCCTCTGATTTATTGAACTTCTTTCATCGTTCTGAAGCCCTCACAACCACTCTTATGCTTTCTTGTTTGCGATGTTAAACAACTATTATTTGCAAAACAGCTTCTTAAAATATATCAAGAATGTAGTTTCAATTTTACTTCATCTCGTGCAAAAAAGAAATTCTTACAGTTTCATCCTTGGTTTAGAAAGTGCTTGTTTTGGATCCAATAAATCTACTTTGATGAAATCGTGCGGATTTGCCGCAAAGATGTTAATCCTATTCGATAACCCATTCAAAATGAGCCAATATCCGTTAAAATAATTTATGAATGACCTGGTGAAAAAATGTTTTCGTTTTTTTCCTTGTGACACGTGTTTAAGGATCTGTTAGGGACGAAGTTTTTCTTTAGAAGAATTCATGACAGAGTAACACAAAAGTGTCTACTCTAATTTAAAAGTATGAAAAAAAAGAAGGGACGCAATTTTCAAACGTTAGCAACACTTGCTGACTAAATATGTACAGTCTGCAGCTACGGTTTTATCTACTCGTTTATTAAATAAAAAACTCCGAAGATATTGAAGTGGTAAATAACAGTCGACTGTCATTTCGCATTTTTATATTTTCGAAGCGAATGTAGTTTTTAATCAAGTAATACTCGTTTATTATTTGTTCATATTATAGAAAAAATAGTACGACACTGAATAATAAGTTTTATTTAATTATAGTGTTAGTTTCAGGTAATATTAATTCATGCGATCCTATCTTCATTCAATATTTTTTCTATTTATCGAAATACAGCATGTCACTCTGAACTCAAAGCATTGCATCGATCGACCGATGTCGAAAATCGGGAATTACTTATTCAGGAGGTTAACGAGTCGTTCGATCATCAGCCCAGTGATTCGCCAGGAGACAAAAATAAATGAACATTTATTTTAAAGTGAGTTTAATAATTATATTTATGAGTTGGCATCGACTTTATGGGTCGATGCCAACCTCCTTTTGCTGGTCGTTTTTGAGTTGTGTCTTGCAAATGGGATTATTTATCGAAGACAGCCAGTTTGATACTAAAGTGTCCTTATTTGCTTGGAGACATCATCGATGGCAGAAGAAGCTGGTTTGAACTAATATCACAAGCAAATGTGTTCTACTATATGAAGGCTCTGTCTCATGGAATAACTCTGCTGCATTATTTAGACTCGTAAAAAAAAAAAAAAATAGAGAATTATTCATTCATTTTGCTAGCCTTCCTCTTGGTGGAAAAATCTCGTCTAATCGTCGATTTTTAAAAAAGTTTAATAACATTTATAGCATATTTGCCTTAATCCAAACCGAAAATAATTCTTTACGGCAAGATGGTATACATAGTTTATAATAATTTCTTTGTCACAAGACACTTGAACAGTAGGAATTTTTTTGTTTATTTCCTTTTTCAAAAAGAGCTTCGAAAAACGCTACATTAATAAGTATACCTGCTATAAATGATTCGTTCAATGCTGCACGTCACAATTCTTAACTTCAGAATTAATTGATAGAAAATACGGATAAGTAAATATAAATTACCCACTAAAGAATCAATTCAGTTTTGTTTCATCATAAAAACAATGACTATTCAGCATGAAATGGTAAGGATTTGCTGCCATTGTGTAAAAAACCATAATCGATTGGAACAAAATCAATAATTCAGAATTATTTAATGAGGGTCGGATAAAGCAGTGTTCTTTATTTTTAATGAGACGGGCTTACATTCGGGGGGTGGGGGGTAGGAATTATCTTCTCATTTTTCTTGTTGCTTTTTATATAGTGTGTGAAATACCGGATATGTTTATGATAAAGAGTAGTATTTTAGTAAATGTTAGAGCAGGAGGACACTTGAGGAAAGCGAGAGACTAAATATATTATATAGGAATATTGTTAAAGGAAAGCGAGTGACTAAAATAGAACTTTTGGAGCTACGCAATAAAGAAGGTATCAAAAGTAGTTACGTAATATGTGTTACGTAAGAATAAAATTATCGTGAAGGTGACGTTGGCGATGTTGGTTGTGTGTGTAAACAGTTTAAAAATTCTTTTTTTTTAATAAAGAAAAGAAAAAAATATCTATTGAGTTAGTTTGAAAAGTTTCTCTTGAAACATGAAATGCCAAATCAAATAAATAAAATTAATAGAATAATATAATTTATTCGACATCTAATAACTAATAATTATAGTAAACGTGGTGATCCGTAATGATTGGAATTAATATGTTTGATTACCAACTACGTTCCCGCTATTTTTTTTTTCACTTTTGCTATACCGCATGTCATTAAATGTTTTATATAATTCGAAAGATGATGTTTTGTTTTTTATAGTTCGAGTTAAGTTATATCAATTTTAAAATCATCAAAATGGAATGCCAAGTTCAGAGAAATTAGCATTAGCAACATCGTTTTTTTTTTGGGGGGGGGGCGGGGCTGTTAATCAAGGCTCAAAGGCAGCAAAACTGCTCGTGATATTTGTGCTGAATACGGAGAAACGCGATTTCCGAAAAAACTGCTCATGATAGCCATACTAAGTTTTAAAATGGAATTTTTATCCTTATAGACCAACCAGCGTCCAGTTAAGTTTAACTAAACCAGTTTTTGCCTAAAAATGAGAAGAGTCCAGAAACTAGAATGCTCACTCTCTCTAACGCCTAATATATTTTTAATATCCTTATTGTTACGAAATGAATTCAGGTTGCTGAATTGTAACAAAATTACACATTAGATTTATACTACATACTGATTTTTTCAATGTGTTGTAGTGACAGTTATTTACGTAAAATATCTCGGTGTATAAGTCTTGATGAAGAGATAGCTGATAGGTTGGAAGTAAAAGACGATCGCTGCCTGTCTACTCCTATAGATGTCACGTGTCAAAAGACGAGGGACAAAATGTGGATTCAAATGAAATAGTAAAATATTTTAAAAAGAGCGGAATTTTAAATTATTTGGGATGCTGCTAACGTTAATCCATCTGAAATCCTTAAATTTATGATATATATTTTAAAAATTTTCATTGCGTTATTTTTTATTTTTTTGAAATACTGTTGAATAAATTATCTAACTTTTATTCTTCATTTTTTCTGAACGTAATTTAAATTATTGTTTCTAAAAGAAACCTTTATAAATAAAGAAAGTATGATCTGCCTTACTGTTTACAATACATCGATATTTCACAATCAACGAATGTCCGATTTTATAACCGGAGTCGAACCCCTGTTTCTGTATAATTTAGAGGGCTTGAAAAGTCGACTTATACACCGTTATGTACGAAAATAAATTGCTGAAAAGCAGCAAAATAGTTTCGTTAAAAAAATATTTCGTGCTGTCGTTCATGTGGGGATCTTGTCTAGACAAAGGATTATTTGCTTTCTTAAAAGTGCAATACACTCCCCATGACTCTATTTTTCGAATCCACATTATAATAAACGCCTTTACTATTCGTATTTCATGAAATTTTTTTATTTTATTGTTTAGACGTAAAATAATCCATTTTTAATGTATGGTCAAAACAAATTCTCGCAATACTTATTTGAGTAATATATTACTTATTATTTGTCTAAATTTTCACAACAAAAACTTCCGTTTCTTCTTTTAGCAAATCGATTCTAACTGCTTGAAATGTCTTTAGTACTTTTCACATCGATCCAATTAAAATAGACGTGATATGATATTTTAAATAATCTATCTTAAGATCCCTAATTCGATCCTCACCCCCTTTGATCACCCCTGAAGTTGGGCCAGAGTCAAATTTAGCGTCATTTGATAGAATTTTATCATAATATTAAGTACGTTTATTTCATTGGTTTTCATCGAATTATGATTGGAAAAAAAAATTGATAAAATTTCATTAGAAAATAATTTTTCTCGAACAATAATATTGGAAAGCTTTTTTTTGGACAGCCTTTGGGCTCATACAATATAAACTTGCTTAAATGTGATTTTTGAAGATATTTTTCTAATAAAAAAAGTCCCGAATTGAGTGCTTTAGACTCAAAGAAAAGATTCAAGTCAAACATGACTTAAAAAAACTGACCAGGCTTTAAAACAAAAAAAATATTTAAAAAGATTTAATTTTAATAAAAATGGAATCATTTTAGCGGGATTATTTCACCTCTAGATGAGAAATTCTTAATTTTTGCTTCTGATCCTTTCTCACTTCTGTTTTGTCGTTTCCCTGTATTTGATTTTCCATTTCTGCTTCACTCTGTGTTTTCTCCATTTAATCTCCTTCCGACTATTTTTCCATCGTTAAACGAACTGCTTGATGAAGGAAAGCTTGTTCCTTCTGAAATGCATATTTTTATTAATCTGTGTATGATGTTTCAAGAAGTCTGATTAAGTTTCATACTATTTCTTGTCTAAATAAATTACATCGATTTTGGCATTCAATACATTTTTTGTTTTGTTAAACATTCTGAATGGTGCACATTTTACTCTGATTATTTCATATAAGATAAGCGCCTTCATTTTTAAACTCTTTGCACTAATAATTTTAATGAACTATATTTCCGAAAACTACATTTAATTAACTTTTCGAATCGTTACACATAGGAATATAAGTACCATATACTTTTTTTCTCTTTTTTCTTTTTTGCAATTTCGAGCTGTAAGTAGGAGTTCCATTGCATTTTCTATTAATCTTTTATATATAAAAAATTCGAGAAGATTTGGTGACACAATTATAGGTAAAAATCCATAGGACAAGTAAACCAATCAAAATCTGATAAAACACAATTGTGAAAGAAACGTTTTGAAGTATTGAAGGGACTAGGGTACGCATGCAGAGGAGATAACAAATTTAAATGGTTCAACATTTAGAAACTTGGAGAATTCATTTTGAGGCCTTTAACTGCTCTAAGCTGAAGCTAGGGACCGAATACTTTTGATTTTGTAGACATTATAATTATAGCACACAATCCATACACTATTACTACTTCATGCATTTCAAACATTTAGTACATTGTTCATTCGTCAATGGTTAGGCTTTAAAATAGTTGCGTCCACCAGTCTATAACAATGGCTTACGCGGGACTCACACATGCGCCAATCAAAAGAGTAACAACAGAAGACATCATTTGACAATTTTCTGTTAGAGTTATGCTAATTGTATTACAATACAATAGGGGGGGGCACAAAGGCTAAAAACAACCACGGAACTAGCAGCTTTTTAGTTTCTCAATGAAATAGATATCCCACAAAAACAAATTGAAAGAAATGTTATATTCCACATGAACAAATTGTTAAGATAAGGCGTTCTGCATTCTAATACCTCATAAATCTATCACTCCTTATCTCCCCCTTTGCTGACCAGACGAGTGGTCAAGTTTAGAATTGAGCCTTGAAGTTTTTGACGCATACAATAATGCAGTTTTTCGATAGCCTTTTCCTTCCAAATCGCAAGATTTTTAATATGACGATATTGATGCATGAATTTAGAATTTTAGTAATCACTTTTGAAGCTCTTTATTCATTTTATCGTTAATGCAATTGACTTTTCGATCGAGTTTTCCGCAGTTAGTGTCGGTTTGCAGCTATTTTTAGATTCCGATATTTTTAATACGATATTATAATAACGACTGGCGAATTTTTGAATCGATCCTTCTAATAGTAATCACTTTCGACGTGCTTTGTGGCAATTTTATCGTAAATCCAAGTCCTTTTTCTATTGTTTTTTTTTCTTTTGGCACTTATTGCAATGCTTTTCCACGGTGTTTTAAAAATTTGGATATTTTTAATCATGTATTATAACGACTTGCGTTTTTTGAATTGCGCATTTTAATAATTACCCTCGATGTGCTCTATGTGTGGCGGTTTCATCATCCATTTGAGTCATTTTCATTTTTCGTTTCTTTTTTAGTTATTGCTACGTTGTTTTTTTCTAAATACCAATATTTGTAATTCTATCCCGGTATTTTTATATGGTATTAAGACTTGTGAGTTTCGAATCGCGTATTTTAATCACCCCTTTTGATGTTTTGATTTCATCGACAATCCAAGCTATTTTTCAATCGTTTTTTTTTTTAATTTCTATATTTTAGATTAATTATCTATTAATTATTATCTACAACAAGCGAAATTCGAATGTGGGTTTTAAAACTGTTTAATGTTTTTCAGCATCGTTTTAACTTCTTTTATAGCTTAAAAAAAATACCTGGAAAATGTTAATCTTATTTACAGCTATAATGCGTTTGTTTTCAATCATTTTTAATCCCTTAAAAATTTTTTAATTAAAAAATTTAATTTGTACTTACACTGCTTAAAATATTCATTTTCTTATTTTCATTCATGAAAGTTACTGTTAATTCATTTTAAAACAAGCTTTTTTGTCACGTGCTGTGACAAAAATCCATTATTCCCCCTCCCTCCCATCTTTATATATATACATATATATTTAAATAAATCAGTTTGGTATTCTTCAGTTTTAAATGAATTATTAATATTTAAGAGAAATTAGCTCTATGCAAATATGCATTAATAAGTTGTCTAAATTTTTTTTATATAGTTAAAACACTGATATTTATCGTCAAAATACATACGGCTCTTCACTGCTCCACCTGCTGTACAAGTGGTCTTTCATTTATAAAGGTTGTGCACTGCTACAATAAAAATATTGTAAAAGAAACATTTGGACAGATCTTCAATAGGAAGGACAAAAAAAAAAAAATTGTTTCAGCCGCATATTAAGATACACGAGGAGAAAACAAATTTGACGAAAATAATTCTTTGAAACGGTACTTAAAAAATATTAAACTTTTTGAATCCTCACATCCACTTTTTCCTACTTCGAAGAAAATGTTTAAAATCTATGAATAATTCTGCACATTTATTTGCAGCATGACATTTCAAATAATAAATCACAAAACCCTTTTTAATATCAGTGCTGGCTTAAGATGAACAACCAAACTAAGAGTCATAAGTAACTGTTGCAAAATCATAACAGTTATAAAAATAGTATTTTTTTCTCAATAAACCGTTAACTCTATATCGATTCGAAGAGCAGCATTATACGCTTATCATTAGAGGAAACACCGTATTCGATCGACCATTCTAGATATGTTTGATTCAATCATTCTCAAGACATTTCTACCAAGAAAAATTAAATATTTACGGAAAAGTTTCTTTTGAAGAAAAAAAGAAAGAAAGAAAAAGAAACAAACAAAAAAAAAAACCGCTTGAGACACCCAAATTGTGTCAACGACCCAGAGACTTTCCCACACAGAAAAAGAAATGGACAAAAAATTTAGTCTCTCAATTAATTTCGCATAAAAAGAAATATTTTGTAAACGCAGTT
The DNA here is from genome assembly GCF_982258835.1 of Parasteatoda tepidariorum. Lineage (NCBI taxonomy): Eukaryota > Metazoa > Arthropoda > Arachnida > Araneae > Theridiidae > Parasteatoda > Parasteatoda tepidariorum. Next base: position 2,805,837 of record NC_141760.1, read on the forward strand.
CATTCAACCTTTCGCATCACTCAAAAAGTGAAATGGCGGATTTCACTGATGAGGGCGTTTATTTTATTAAGAAGAATACTGGAAGTAATCTGAAAGCTTCCAAAGCATATGTTTAGATAACATATTTTTAGATTAACGAGTCCTTATAGAAGACCGAAATTCACGCATGAAGTCATTTTGATAGAAAGTTTTTATAACTGTGCTTCTTTTAAGTATATGAACGGATGAATGACATCAAAGCCGCTTAAATGGGAATGAATATCGTTGACGATTCGCTTCGGTGAGTATTCATCACAGATGACCATTCCCAGATCTTTCGGACACCTTATTTATACTAGAGATGAGACAAGCTCAACCTGAGCCGGACTCCTTTACTGAAAAAAGGTTTCAGGCTTGGACACATAATGAAATTTTCATGACCATTTTTACAACTTGTAAACTAACGTTTGGTTCAGTTATTAAATATAAAATTTTTAACGTATAAAAAATTACTACCGTTCGGTGCGTTTGCTTTGTGGCTGTCAAATGTGTCATTTATCTCGAGCCCGGACCACATCTCTCTAATATATAACACCACTAAAAAATTATTTTTTTTAAAGAATAGAAAGTCAGTTTTCATTAGGCTTAGAAATGGCATTCCTGTGCAACTCAATCTGCCTTTTGCTAATTGGGGTGGCTATAGATATGCTTCGGAAGCATATTCTTCCGGATGTAGAAATGACATTGTTTTATGAGTGGCGGAGAGAGAAACAGTTGAAAGAATGGTTAGGAAATGAATGGATGATACGTGCTGATAAATATTGAAAGAAAATGACAATCTGAGGACAAAAAGCCTGCCCTCTCTTTTAGGTGGTTTCTTAACAACGCTAACTTGGAGGTAGAAACTAAAATGGAAATGATTTGCAACGTTTCCAAGTGTTGCCTCTATTCGCCTTTAAAGATTACATTAAAGGGTTTAATAAGTTTTTTTTTTTTTTTTTTTTTTTTGAAAGAGTATGCTATTACGGAAACAGACACCTCGGTCTCTTTTCTCTCTCTTAAAATATGTTTTTAATTTTCATTAACATTTCCCGGTGAAAGACTGGTGGTTGTCGACTTTCAGTGAATGTCCACAATCACATGGTGTCGCTTCGGTTCATGTCCTACAGAAATATATTACATTTTTCAGTTATTCTCTACGCTGATGTTCTTTTAAGCTTGAGGTCGGGTAAACATTTGCTAGGTATTTTGAACACTGGCATTTTACCATCTTCTTAAATCAGATATTAAAATTTCGAATAAATATTAAAATCACAACGAATAAATTAATTTCAAATCGGTCATAACAAGTATTTCGGTTTGTTTATCTTACTTTGCCGAACATTCTGTATTCTTCAGTCAAGTATTCAAGTACAATTCATTCATTTCCAAATCAAGATCATTTTTCATGTTATAATTAACATATTAATAAAATGTTCTTACTTAAAATTATAGTAATTCTGAATTTTATTAACAAAAAGATAATTTTTTAAAATCATTTTTTAAATAAAAAATTGAGAATGACATGAGAATAAAAGTATTTAAAATTAAAATAACAAATTGGAATAAAGGGAAAAAAAACTAAATGATAAGTTTAAAAAAAAAAAAAAAAAGCCTCGATTACAAGTTGCATTTCAGATTGCATTTTTCTGGACTGCAAACCGTCCCGTGGATTTTCTTCCCACAAGTTAAACAGTTCGAATATTAAAATCTGCTAATGATCGAAAGGAGAAAAACTGGCGAACAAGTGTCAAAAGTAGAGAGAAGTGGATTCGAATTCAAAGGAAGGCACTGGCCCACCCTGGGCTGTCTAGCCAGATAGGATGATGAATGATCGAACATTTCTTATTCTCTCCGATACATCTTCGAATTTCTTAAATATTATAGTTTCTCTGCAGTCCAAGTGTTTCCAAGGATTCTGTTATACCATTTCAAACGTTAATAACCTATGGAGAATTATATAATTTTCTATTTATTACATAATTTATGAATATTTTTTGTTCCTCATTAAAATATATTTTAATTAGCACATTGTGATTTTTAAGGTTTTAATTTTTTTCTTCCAATTTTTAAAGCTACTATAAAAGATAAAGTTTCTTAAAATGTGAAAATTAAATAATTCTAGCGACATAAAGGTTAAAACTCCCCCATTTCGTGACCTAATTTTATTTTATATCCGTCGTTAAACAGCCGAAACAATTTTTGGGTTTACGACTACTAATGTTCAACTCCGTACCCTTGTCATTTTGAAACCAATCCAAAAGACAAGGCAACTTCCGGATCAAGCATTGGAAGAAATTTGTCTTCGTGGAGGATATTTTGATGGAACTAATCCGCATTCGCGTTACATAGAGAGGAAGACCACGAGAACCTTCCATGGTTAGCTTAACTCATGATCCGTCTACCGCTGAGGATATTTCACGTCAGCACTGTGAGCGATGCAAGCCAGATACGGATTTGTATCGATCGGTCATCGCTAGGATTCGAATCCAGTTCAGCTCATTGGAAGGCGCACGCTCTATCCCCTGAGCCATCGCGGCTCAAGGGTGGCTATGTATACAACACTATGAGATCTCAGACACACATCAATCTGAAGCTGGGTGGATTTCCAGCCGCCATCGAACCTTAATTAAGATCCCCCACTTTAATGAGTAAAATGGCACAAAAAATCTTCAAAATATCAATTAATGACTAAACAACAAATTGGCAATCATACTAATTCTTCCTCGGAACATTGGAAGACACGGGATGTTAAGAGGGCGTCCTGAGTTCTGCCAAGAGAATGAAAACATAGTTGTTGCTCTCCATATTAAAATGTTTGTCTTGAGTGGGGGAGAGGGGAAGCATAAAAATGAAGTGGAATCTGGGGAAAAAGTGGAGAGTTCAAGGATTCATGACGTTCGCATGCCCGGGTTTCTAATACAATGTGAGTGAAACAGGATGATATGGAAACACGAAGGGCACATCTGGTTGCTGAACTTGGGAAGGAGGGGGGAATGAAAAGTTCCTTCTCAAGGTTAGGCAAGGATGGCATATAAATGGAGTGTCTTCATCCATGGATAGAGTCAAGGATACAGAGTCGAAAATTACTGATAAATCAATGATAATTAATTTTTCGACTGAATCTAGGATTCGCACAATACTTACTAATTAATATCCATCGTAAAGGACGTTGTTTCGGATGTTCATCTAGGCGTAACATTTTGATTCGCTGCACAGAAACTATAACTCGGTGAAACTCTGAAATGACGAAGGTGTGTCCAGGGATTTAACATTTGATAATTAGTTCGAGAATTGTTGAATGTTCAACTGGAAGTAAAAAGAAATAGCCCGCTCTGCATTTCACAGATATGGAGTGCTTAAAAATCTATTTATATTTTTGAACGCCTTCAAAATTCTTGTTTGTTTGAAAATTATAGCAATTTTTTTATTTATTTTAAATGCAATTTTTAATTAGAAAGTTATTGCAATTCCCCCTCCCCTCACTTTTCCCTTTAAATAATAACTATTTATCCGCAGTTGTGGAAAAATGTATCATTTTCTAAGCTCTTGAGTTGATGTCAAAAGTAACAAATATAGAGATGCTGATAATTATAAATCTTAACTTTTACATAAAAATGTTTGAACAGATGGAAACAAAAAAAACTTTAATCAAGAGAGATAAAAACAACTTCCGATTTAAATTACTTTTTTTTTCTTAGTGAGTCACAATCTATAGGTTGAATTACAGTGGATTATTTTTAAAATCCAGTTAATCGTTCATTTCGCTACGATTAACATATTAACTTTATGTTCCTGCATAAAATTAGAATGAATATTTCACTAACAAAATATTTATTGTTTTTGTGAAAAATATCGTCTTTTAAAGGAAAAAAACAAAACAATGACGAATGAGAAGCAATGACGCGGGTAAACAAGGGGTACACGTTTCTGAGGTTTCCAAATTATCGCTTCGCTCTCTCTCTTTTTTTTTCCTTTTCTTAAATTTTTTTTTCTTCTTCAAACTTCGTTTGAAGTAGTTTTACGATTTATTTTATACACTTTTACAACTAATTCTGAACATTGTTATAAACGTATATTTTTTAATTATTTACTTTTTTCCTAAATATGAAATCATATGATTTAACGCAGCTTTTACGGACCTTGGGACATTAGATCTCACTACCTTTGCAGAACTTTTGCATAAAATCCTACAGACGCATTTTCCCATGCATTTATTATACTTTCTTCTCCATGACATTTCTACGCAGACATCCCATTTCTACGCTCCACATTCACCATTGCGACATTTCTATGTAAATACTCTCACCTCAACGATATTTCTACGCAGACATTTCTAGATTTTTATCGATAAATGACTTGCCACAAAATTTACATGTGCATTTGGGATCGCGCGATTGATACAGCAATAACGCGCAGAAACTGAATGTCTATCCCGAGAAAACTTTTAACTTAGAAACTTAGGCGATTCAAGTAATAAAAAAAGAAATTAAAAACTAGGATGTAATGCTTTAACGCCTTATATTTTTAAGGGTAGTTTAGCAACGTAAAATGAATGTCCTGAAAGTAGTATTACATTTATTTCAGGTTTTGTTCGATGTTAAATAAAAAAAAAAAAAAAAAAAAAAATAGCTGAAAGGCAGGATGACGAAATACTCACTCATTTGCGAGATGACGAAAAACTTATTCTGCACGTCACCTGCCTTCTGTTGCAACGCGCAGTCCTTGATTTCCTGGCGGGTATTGCCCGCAAATGATGCTCTATTCTTTGTCTGTTATTACCGGGTGATTGTAGCTTATGCAATCTTACATCCATAAATCAGCAACAGCTGCTTCACGCTGATAGAAACATGGAAAACTATTTTTTGTGATGATTGATAGTTGTCGAAAAATACTATTTCTTAATAGTTTGTTGAAAGGAAAGGGTAAAAATTAAATGAAACTATTGCGCTAAGAACCGCACGTACAAGAAATAGTCAACTTTTAATATAACTGAAGAATTGACTTTAATTTAATAGCATCTTCTAATAATTCAAAACTGTTCTTTTTAATTTCTCAAATGTAATAAGGAACATGCTTTAATATTTTTCAAAGATTCTATTATCAAAATGTTGCTAAAATTAAGAATCACGGGAGCTTGCTGCACTGCACAAGGAGGGGAGTTTTTAAATCTGCATACAGCTTGAAATGCGTGTTTAAGAAAATGGATACAACTCAAAATGCGCCTTTTTATTTCTTAACAACTAAACGAATTTCGTATTTACGGGTCCCGGTATCGGGCGTATTATAGATGTGACTTTTCAGATGATGTCTTCACATTCAAAACTCTGAGCAATTAAAGTGAGTTTTAACACTGAATTCCTACACCATAAATTAACTACCACCATTATAAGCTTATAGCACCACTATGACAACCTTGCAAAAACAACTGCTGACTTTTAAAATCTTTAAAAAAGTCTAATTTTTTTTTTGGTGTAAGGCAAAATGTACGTACCAAGTGCTTTACACAATGGACGATTATATTAATTATTATAAATTTATATATAAAATTATTTTGACTCATTAGTTTATATTTATATTATAAATTTATAGATTTATTTTGACTCATTAGTTTATTCTTTAAAAAAGAATTATACTCATAAAAGAAGAGTGAAAAGGGGAATCAATTTCCATGCTATGCCTTAATGCTAATTTGTTCAATCGAATGGCTATGTCCATTTTCGCAAACACGCATTTCGAGCTGTATGCAGATTTAAAAACTCACCGACCCATTGTAAGATTTAAAACTAGATGATTTTGTGCTTACGCAGAGAAAAGAGGGGGAAAAAAAAAAACTACGGAGACGCTTGGCAGTGTTAACGAAATAAAAACGTTTGTTTACTTCAAAAAAAGTTGTTTTGAGCCTAAAAATACTATCTTAAGCAGACAAAATGAACTGTCATTGGATCAGTTTCAAACATTAATGCTGACATTCCCATTAGCTGAGGTTATTCTTCATATAGGCGTGTGTGTGTTCATGGTTATCTTTCGATATCATTGCTATTCTACGATTTTATTTAGATACTTCATTGGTATCGTTTTCAATGGCTTGGTTTAAATGATAAATAAAATAAACGTATATTGAGATATAAATCCACCCCCCCCGCTAAGTATATATTCATTGAATATATTGTAAACGCATTTCAACGTTCGTATTAAACTTATAAATGCTCTTTATTTTATGATTATAAGCTATTTCGAAGAAAGGAAAGCAAACGCAAGCAATGCATTTCGTATATTTTTATGAAAACTATATTAAACATAAGTTTAAGATTTTACACCATTTGAAACTTATATACCTGCAATAATGTATAACATAAGTAGCAGTTTTATTCAAAACAAAATTTCCATTATTATTTTTTTTCTTCTAAATTTGCGGTGCTCATAAACTGTGAACATCTTCACCAAATTTATTTCGTTTTTTTTTACCACACTTAAAATCCTTTTGATTGTTTAAATAATATAAATATAAAATTAACCAACAAACATTGAATCATTCAAAGCTATTATAAAACGAACGTTTGCATATTTTGAAATATATAGGTATAAACAGATGTAGCAACAGATGTCCTGAAAAAAGTTTAGAAAATAGTTTTTAAAAGAGAGAAGTTTTTGTGCTATTGTACTGTTATTAAATACACAAATATTTGAAGAGGTATTTAAAAAAATTAAAAACATTTTTTGTAGTTTTTGATACATACTTGAAGATATTTAAAAAGCTTCGATATCAACACACTTTGATTTATCTGTGTGTTTTGTCTAAAGAACAGTTAAAGAGTGAAATTGATATGAAACTTCAGATGCCTCGTTAAAGTGATAACGATATAAATGTGAATAGTAGAAGAATTTGATTTCGTTCTATTGACATAGAAAGCGTGTCGCATAATATGTAACGTACTCTACTGAATATCTTAAACGAGCGAAAAATAAAATTCTTACTACGTCAACTAACGTCGTAACAGCTGTTTCATTTTATTTCCACGTTGGAATTGTTTTGTTGTCAACAACCACACACAATTTTTTTTCCTTCTCGTTTGCTTTTTGTTGCACATGAAAGTGAACTTCTGCCTCTGTGAAAGGGGCTCAGCCCTCTGCTCATTTTGCCCACCCAACTCTACGATTGCTGCATTTTTATTTTTTCTTTCTATTTTTTATTTCTTGACGATAAGTATGTCATTACATCTAAAAGAAATTCAATTGAAAGATTCTAAAATGCCTTATTATGTTAACACAGATTTGGATTAACTTATATCTTTTCCTTATTTTTTTTTTAAACTTTTGAATTTTGAATTTTTATTCCTTTAAAAAAATCTTTACATCCTTCTCCTTTCTCCATGTTTTATACCTGGCAGGCAACATCTCATCTCTCTCATACTTTTTATCATATTTATGAATTTTTATTTTCTTTTTTTAGTGACATCAAGCTTATCGCAAGCTAATAAATGTAAGATGTCGAGAACGATACATTTCCCCCCAATTATGGATAAATAGTCATTATTTAAAGCAAAAAAAAAAAAAAAAAAAAAAACTATCGAAAAAGAGAACTTAAAATTGCAATAATTTTCGATAAAATTAGAATTTTTAAGAAAAAAAATTGAGACTTAGTTTATAAATAAAATGGCTCTTTCAGCATATCAAATTTGAACCTTGTAGTCGGATTCCTGAGGCCTGCAGATCGGTGAGGCTGGTATTTTTTACTACAGTTTCACCAGTTAGTTCTCAAATTTATTAACGATTGTTAATTTCTTTATTCCATCGTTCTCCTCCCTGAATATTTTTCTACACATCTCGGCACTCCAAATGTTTATAGTCTCATAGTTTTTGTGCTAAAAAAACAAAATGTAACGTTGAACATCTAAGACAGACTTATGAATTTTTAATAGAGAGAGAGAGAGAGATACTAAAATGTTTTTCACCCCATTTACATACTAGCGGGGTCAGAACCCCTGCTTTCTGCGGTCACCAACCCCTGAAACTACTTTCGGATTGTTTTGTTGCTCATTTCGCTCACTGCATTTTAGTTTAGCGTTGATGGAACTTTTTTTAAAATTAAGTTGTAAAACTAAACAACTTGTGAAACCTTTGATTTATAAACATTTCATTATTACCTAGCGATTTGTTTTATACAAATTTTAATGCTACTTGGAAATTATATTTGAAAAAGTTTGCACAAATGTTAAGAAATTGATGAGACAACTAACTTTTATTTATAAATGAAGAACCACTATTTGTTTATTTATTTTTTAAAAATTTCATTCTTCCTATCATAAAAATTCGCCTTCCTTTTAAAAATGTCGCCGCCTTGTCTGCTGAACCCTGTAAAACTTGGTCATCGTTGGGCAGACCATTTCTTTGATTTAGTTGATAAAGAAATATATACAAAATATCGCATTCCTATCCATTTGGTACCTTCAACATAAACCTACAACAACAAAAAAAACTTACAACTAAGCTATGCTAATATAAAACAAAAAAACCCTCCAATTTAATGAGAAAATTGTTTTCTAATTATTTTTATTAGAAGCGTACGGAGACCACTAATGTTTTATTTAGCGTACTATTGATATAAGGTTCATAAAAAACAAAACAAAGTTAGTCTTAGGTTATTTTGATCTTTCTATGGATGGAGTCTTTTTAAACCCTTCATGAGAAAAGAGTCTCTCTCTCTAAAATAGAAGACGGAAGAATAATTATTGATTGCCCGGAAGGTCTGACCTTCAGAGAAAGTTTCAAGAATGATATTCGGCCAGACATTCAAAATGAGTGGCAACTACAACTTTTAATCAATGAATATAATTGTTAAACTTAAGTTAAGAAACTAACTGGAACACGGATCACACTCAAAGTTTTCACTTAAAAACCAAGAAGAAAAAATTCAGTTCGATGCTTGGTATAAGTTTTCGGAACATAAAATTGTTTAAAAAGGTGCTGTAAGAGTTAAACGTTGAATCATTTTGTGCATATCAAGATAGAAATGTTTGCACTCAAGTGTGATCATCATCCACGCGAATTTACTATTATTTAGGTCCAACCAATGGATGGTTGAATCAAATGAGGATTCGAATCCGTGCACTCAATGAACAATTATATAAATTACTCAGGATGTTTTCTAAAAAAATTTCACAGTATTTTTTTATTTTTAGAATCCTTATCGAAAATGAAAACAAAAAATTAGACGCATAGGGGGTCGCCAATAAATGTTTAACCGAAGAAAAAAAAAAAAAAAAAAAAAAAACGCTGGAAAAATATCCCATAATACAGTAAAGGGAGGAGAATGTCATTAACATCAAGACAGGTATAATTGGAAGTTAAAACTTGAAGGCATTTCTTATATTTGTTTTTCAACTCCTGTTTCAAACCTCTGTCAAGATGTGTGAGATATCCGACCTCTTCTTTTGCTCTATGATTTGACAGATTTTGAAAACATTTTTCTCCTTGCTTAAATATTAATTTGAAACCTCCAATGTGTGTATACTTATCATTTTTGATAAATATTCTAAAAATACATAGTAAGGGAGGTCTTTACGGAATACCCAGTATATTATTTAGGTCAGTGTTTCCCAAAGTGTGGTACGCGTACCCCCGCTAAACTGTTCCCGTATCCCCAGGGGTACGGGAACAGTTTAGCGGGTGTTATTAAGCGTAACATCTTGCAACAAATGAAAATTTCAAAAACTTTTATTTGAAAATGAAATTTTACGACTACGTATTTTTCAATTGGCTATTTTTTGCAGATTTAACAGTTAATAATTAGTGGTATCAACAACCAGTTGTGATTTTTAACTTTTGTGCAATTTTTTTTATAGTAAAAAATACATTCATTTTTTTTTATTAGTGGTACACAGCGTTACAATAAATTTAGAAAGGGTACACAAAGGTCATAAGTTTGGGAAACACTGATTTAGGTGATTGAATTTTAGCTCATTGCCCGTGAGAATAAAACAGAGTGTTAGTTCAGGGTCATATTTCTTCTGGAAGAAACTACAACTATAATAATAATTTAAAAAAAAAAAAAATGGACGAAATAGAAGAAATTCAAAGACTTGTATGAAATGGGATTCTTTATACGAAAGTTAAAATTACATTTTATGTAAGTAAATATTTTAGAACAAGAATGCATAAAAATAAATGTACACTTTGTTTCCATAACCAGCATTCAAAATAATAAACCCAAAATTTAAAATGAACGCATGATATGAATACACGAAAGATAAAGAGTGTTTTCCTGATCTCTTCCCAGAAAAAGACGTCAGAAATGGGAAGATACCGGAAAGTTCATTTCGTTTTTCTGGAAGACAGAACGGCATGACGTCAAACAGGCAATCTAGGTATTTTAAGAACTCTCAGGTAGTTATATTTGCTTCTTCGTACGATCCTTTAAATAATGGCTGGCATCCATCGACTACAATTTCTTAAGGAGAAAATTTTTTCATTCGTGTTATTTTTTAAAATTAACTTGTTTATTCATTCCATCGAAACATCATATTTTTAATAACTCACGTCATTTATCTGAATTATGTGTCTCAAAGGTGGGTTCAAGAAAAGTGGACATATCTTGAAATATTCCGCTGGGGGAAAAAAACGCACTTCGCTTAAAATACCTAGTGTTCTTGTTTTTCTTATGGTGTTTTATATTATGCTCAAGAATTAAATTTAGTCAAAAAAAAATAATAATATTCATTTAAAAAATAAATAAATTTGTAAGTCTGATTTCGTAATCTAATACAGGGTGCGTAGTTAAATTTTTAAACAAAATATAAGCATTCAAAAATATTTTTAAGATACATTAACATAATGCAAAATAATTTTCTACATGATAAAATAACTAGTTTCTGACAAAACGAATAGATTGTGGTAGAATGAGTTGTGAATAGAACAATGTAAAAACCACGCTTTTGCATAATACGTGGCGAAAATCACACACACGCACGCACGTACACACACACACACACACACACACACACACACACACACACACACACACACACACACACACACACACACACACACACACACACACAGAAGTGGTGTGTATATAGCGAAGAAAGAGATCTACACTTGTCATTTACGATAGAGAACAAGCAAGACTAAGTGTTCACATTTGTTCAGACTTAAACCAAATCTGAAAATGATTTACGTGTACATGTTTCACACAAACAAGGTGGAAACAATTCTGTTTGCATAGTCTGTAAGAAAAGCCCTGGTTTGATTTGCATTCCAACAACTTTGTTTAAAGAAAAAAAAAAAAAAAAGAGCTATTGGATGGTTTTGCAGTCGAGAACGTTTTAAGATTTTTAAGAATAGTAAATGTGCTTTAAATACCTTTTCTGTTAAAATTCGCATAAATGTGAGCAAAAAAAAAAATTATGGTCGGAAGCCATATCTTTGTTAAACTTTTAGTGACCCGTTTATTTGCTTTAGGTTTTATTTAATTTAAATTAAACGGATAAAAAAAATATGTATATATAGAGAGAGACGGGTAAAATGCCTTTGCTATAGGGCCCCACAATGACTAACATATCATTCTCCCTTTTATATATAGGTGTGATGAGAAAGAACAGAGATTTGTGCTTAAGTGGGTCCCTTGGATTCAAATCCTGGTGGTGACTCAATTAGACTTTTTTTTTCTTTCTGAATTTACAGTAAATCATTTTGACACAATGTGTGCCTTTCATTTTTAGAAATATTTTTAATGTATTCTTCGTAATATCTGCATAAAAGAAAGATATATTGGAGTAAAATGCATAAGACAGGTTTCTTTATTTTTGAAATGAGATGACTTCCGCCTTTCATTTCACCTTCACGTGGCGATTCATCCCTGAGAAACGATTACGATACGGAAGTGGGTGAGGGGGGGAGGGGAGGAGAGGATGATATCGATCGGCGCAAGCGGACTACTTGCGCTCACCCATCCTCGTACAGGTAGTGTTATGAGGAAGGAAAAAGGGTTCTTTAGAACAATCAATATTAAGGTTAATGGGTCAAAACACAAGTCTTGTTGCGGGGGAAGACAATAAAACAAAAAATAAAATCCGACAAATGACTCGTGAGAAAGTTCAATATCATCTCTACACTAATTATGACACTCATACATAGTATCTTGATTCAAAATAAAAAAAATTCCTTAATTCTTGAAGATGCGAGAAATTGAGTCTCGGAGGCCATTCAGATTTCTTTATTTCATATTATAGTTTTTATTGATGGTGATGTGATTGCGGGTTGCGAACCTATTTCAGTAAAATAAGCAATACACATTTATTCTCATATGTAACTCATCAACAGAATACGATTTCAAAAAATCATAAATTAAATAAATATCATACGATTTTTTTTATATAACCGTCATTTAACAGGCGACCCAATTTTGGGTTTACGACTACTAATGTCCAACTCGTAACCTTCTAATTTTGAACCAATACAGAAGGCAAGGAGAACCCTGGATCCCCAGAGGTATGATTTGTTATAGGAACATGACGAACTTTGTAACTTGACAGATTTAACGTGTATCAGTCACCATTTACTACACGGGGAGTCCTCGGCCGGCGGGGATCGAACCCATGACCTCTTGGATATGGGCCCAGTGCCGTACCCACCAGGCTATCCCGGCTCATACGATATCATTTGGAAATTTAATAGAAATTGCAATTATGAGGAATTATTATCTCATCTTTATTATAAACAGAATCGAATGATGATAAGAATTTACGAGCATTCTGTATAACAAAATTAAATAATATGAGCGCAGTACATCTATGCAAGTGGTATTTATAGCTTAGCTGAAACACGAGAATCAGAATGATCCGAAACTTCTTAGAATGGAATTATTTGTTTACCTCCAAAATGTTCTGGAAGAAGTTTGAGGTAATTTCTGGAAGAAATCCAAATGAAAAAATTAGGTAATTGCTTGCTTCGAGAAGCCAGTATAAATTAATCTTACATTTCAAATTGAAATTAAAATTCAAGCTAAAGAGGAAGCAATAAATAAATAACAATAGATAATGACAAATAGACAAAATGCACAACATCGTCGAAGTTAGCACATTAACATTGTTAAAGAAGTCCTGTACAATCTCTTCGTTTCGCCTTATTCCTTTTTTGATATTACGAAACAGCATTATATCAAAAAAGAACACTATGTTTAATTTTGACAGCATTTTGATTTAACGTTATTAATAATAGTATATTAGTGCAGGATTTTAAAGGAGGAGAGGGGAATACGTCTCTTTTAAATATTTGTACTACATTATTGTTATAGATATTTAAAAAAAACTAGATGTAATAATTACAATAAAATTTTAATATTAGTGCTTTTTTAAAAGTTGTAGTTGTGCTTTTTATTTGACTGAAAAAATTGGTATTAATATTATACTCATTTCCTCTTGATTGTTAAAATTCTATGTCAATTTTAATATTTTGCGCCTGTAATCTAGTGCAATATTTCCCAAAAAGCAATTTGGTTCATTAATGTATTTGTAATGTTTTAGAGAATAAAAATTTTAAAAAATGGTCACGAAGTGTGGGAACTGTACGTGCAAACACGTGTTTATTTATTTCATACACAAAATTCACGTTTTATTTCACAACAAATGAATTCCAACAAGACTGTCCCGTTAGCATTTTTATAAAATACCGAACAAAACAATGCATTGCAATATTACGAAACAAGGATGCTTCCCTTACTAAAATCAAATGCTTTAGATGTGCCTCATTCATTGTTCAATTATCTTTAAAATACATAGTTTACAAGAAACATTTCACACAAATATCTGCAAAGAACTGTTTATTTTGATGCACTTATTATTTTAATGGCTAAATTTGATGAAATACTCATCCCAGCGTTCTTGACGATAAACAAATTGTATCGCAACTAATTAGAAAAAGTCTAAAATTTTTTCCTTCTAACACACATATTTGCTACCACAATTTAAGCTTCCGATTGCATTGAAAAAGAGTTTAAAACAAATCCTTTTGCCAGGTTACCATTTCAACTTTATCTACAATTTCAATTCTTATATATCGTTAGGCCACTATAAAAACTCGTTCAATATTTTTCGCTTTAGATATTACGTAGCAATAGTTTGAAATATTAGTTCTTGATAATGCATTAGAATTTCAAAGAGACATTTTGAATTTATTATTTTAAGTCGTCTGCATTGAACGAACAGAGTTGAACATAAAAGTTAATATAATAATTATAATATAATAATAAGTAAAATAAACGTATTAAATGCTTAAAGAATATCAAACGGTAACTTAAATCTCTTTTTGATAAAATGCTGCTGAATAAGTTAATATCGTGCGATTAATAAATATTATATGTAATTAAGCATTAAAAAATATATTGCAAGTACATACTGTTCTAACATTTAGAAATTTTATGCTGATGACAGATATTAGGATCTTTTTCTATTTGTTAAAGATAATGTGAATTTTTTTGTTCCATGAGAATGCAGTTAATCTTCATTGAGAAATCTGTTCTAAGCGATGAAGACACACTTGTAAAAAGAGCCGGGGAAAAAATTGACTGAATAAAGAATATTAAACGTGAAACAATGTTTTTCTCGAAGTAGGTTAAACCACACATGAAATAAAGAAGACGTGACAAAAATGGCGAGACAGGTCAATGTCAGCCATTATGAATCGCCCTTCTCCAGTTAGTGATTTATTAACGATTACGGCTGTCGAAGCAGCTACTTTTGAAATCGAATACTAATGATTTATGGAAGAGTTAAAAACTCGCATTACTTGAAGAGGAACACTTTCCTTTGTGTTTGAAATAAAACAAAAAGTCGTAAAACACTCCGATTTTGTTCAAAATCATGATTCTACTGTATATTCCTCAAGTTTTCCTTTTTAAATGCCGGTTTGAAATGTTTGTAAAGAAAACAAATATTTTTCATAAATCTTCTGGGAATCGCGTAGTTAAGTATGGATAACAGGAATGTCGGTTTCTTTAATCAGCTTTTATGTAATCGTGTTGATCCTTATGAAAAAAAACAATTGTGAAAAAACGTTGTGGAAGATCACACTTTCAATTTTGTCTATGGAACAAGAGAGACCATTTTCAACTAACATATAGGACACGCTTCCAAGTAAAATTTGATACTATTTTAGTTAAAATATAGTAACCTTACATTGATGCAATATGTGTGATTGCACAAACAATAGATACGTTAACAATGCACGACCAGTGATGGTGTGCTTTCTAGTTGGTAAGATGGCTTTTATTCAACCTGTATAAATGTCCAACCAACTACAAATGAGAAGAAAAACACACGCCAAAAAGAAATCGTACCCAAAAGGTGTAAGCACGGCTGCCAACGTATTGATGAGATTTTAAATCACAATTCGTGACTGGAATTCAGCAATACTGTGGGAGATTTCTTACGACTGCTCACCCAGTTCTTCGTTGCCAACGGGAAGAAGAATTTCATCGGTGTTTTTTTAACAATCTTTATACATACGTAATCGTGCTCGATATAATTCAAAAATGCTGCTCTAAATTTAAAATCAAATGTACAAGTGAAAACATTGAATGAAAGCACGAAGAAGCTGTTTCATTATTGGCTGTTATTTTTTTATACTTTTGTTTCCGAAAGAAATATAATTTATGCACCTTAAATTTAACATTAACAATTATACGATTTATTCCTTTACATTGTCTTCAGAATTTTCTTTTCCTCGAACAATATAACTATCATTTTTTGCTTGTCTACTTTCACTCAAAACCGCATAAAATATATAATTGGAAATATCTGTAATTTAAAGTCTTTTTATCTGGCTTATTTATGGAACATACAATTGGTATAAATCGTCTATCCCATCTAGTGAAAATAAATTTGGTAGATATTTGTATTGAATCGTTTCAACGTCCTTGATTAATTAATAAAAATAATTGAAAAAAGGAAGAAAAAAAAGAAAAACAGTTGCATTTAGAAATTACCTGTTACAAAAGGTTATACATGGATGCCATAGACAAGTTGAAAAATCTGACACCGCGTAAATTGAGTGCATTTTTCAAGCAGACAAGATATCTTTAAAAAAAAAAAAGAGTTTTGTAATCTGCCTGGTATATTTTGGGATTATAAACATTAAACTATATGCCCTAAGACTAATTAGGGAAGGATCGAAGAAATGACTCAAGACTAATTTTGGGTAGGCTTATTGCAATAAATTTTCTTATAAGGCTATTTATAATAAGTTTTCATAGTTCTGGGCTTATCGTTATTTATGTGAAATAAATCAGAAAAATTGAACAACTAATGATGCATTTTCAAATTAACCTAAAAAAGATAAGTTGGCTCACTGCAATATGCTTAATAAGTGTCGAGCCGATTAGAAAATGCAGAAGTCCTTTCCAATTATCTTGAAATGTTCAAAATGGCGGCATTGTTACCGACAATTCGGATTATTTATTAAGTCTAGGCCATTCAAATTTTATTAAGAGTCCCATCTTCAGCAACATCAATATTTAGAAGTTCAATTCAAGAATGTATATCACAGAGTTTAGTATGAGGCCCCGTTAAATGTTTACGCAAATTTCTCCACAAATCAAAGCTCATCATACAAGTCTTACGTATGTAATAAGCAGATTACGAAGGTTTCGGGACACCTCGATGCAATCTGAAATACTCAGTTCTATTGGTAATATAAAAGAAACCTAAATGTTATTATTTTTGTACTTTATTGAAATTTCGAGTTTTCATAGTCAATGGAATTTTTTTAAATTTTATACGGCGAGTATACGAATTTTTATGGCGAGTATACGGAATTTTTTTAAAATTTTATACGATGAGTGCGTCATAGGCATCTCAAGCAGATCTGATTTTTCGTGTCGAACTCGCTTAGCTGATTAATGGACTCAAAACCAATTTTGGGGTTTAAGATCCAAAACTTAAGAAGACCAAATCCAGTTCACGTGAAATATCCTAATTCAAAAATAGTTTTGTGTTTAGTTCACGTATTCAAGAATAAGGATAAGTAACTCATAGTAAGATTTGCAACAAAAAAAAAAAAAAATAATAAAAGCGACCAGTGGAATTATTGATTTTTGTTATGCAATCTTATTGGGGGGGGGGGGTGCAACAGGATCATTTAAAACCTAATTAAAATACATTACCGAAAACGCAAATCCTATTTTGTCAAAATACCACCGTTCCCTTTTTGGGTTTAATGGGGAGAAAATAAACGTTCTGAAACAAACGGTGCCATCTCGTCAACTTATTTTTTAGAAAAATTAGAATATATATATACTTGTCACTTCAGAAACCATTTGGGAAAAGTAAAAATAAAAAAATAATAATTATCTCGATTTATAACGTTAGTTTAGAAGTGCTTGCATAAATAAATTTTAGGAGAGAAATCTAGATTTTTATCGTACGAAGAATAGACTGCTTTACAACCAAAAAGTGCTAATAATTCTCCCCGCCCCCCACTAGATATTGTTAGACAAGTATAGAAAAAAATATACCATAGCAATTTTATTTGATTAGAAGATATTTAATTTACTTTTTTGCCATAAAAACTTGGATTAATGTTTGTGGCTCTGATTTCATTAAACCAATGGATCTCTATAACCTCATACACGATCCTTTTTATAATATGATTACGGCAGGTTCTTGAAATGGAATGCAGTAAGGTAAAATAAATAAAAAGGGAACACAATAAAACAATAATTATTAGAAGGAATAAAATTAAGATAATTCAAATAAATAAGAGCACCGCAGGCTTACGATAACAGTTTTGACCGTAAGTTGAAATGCAACTCTCAATCCTTAAGAAATCGTCCCCCCCCCACCCTCAAAGATGATAGTCTCAATGTCTGTAAAACCGCTGTACAGAATCATCCTGTGGACAAACACTCATTGAATAACTGCATTATCATGAAGAAAACTAAGTACAAGATGGTTCACTTTCATGATTTTATGAACTCTATTCCTGCGAAATATAAGTTTGAAAATGATTTAACTTATATGTTTCCTAATGTATGTACACCATTCGGGAGATTTATCTTTCAATAAACTACGAAAATTATGTCACCCAAACGAGCTTGTCTGAGATCTTATTTATTTTATTTTTATAATTTCAATGATATTTTACTTTGACTATTTTTTTTAAATTCAAAGAACATTTTTATATTGAAATATCTGTAAATGAAAGAATTGAAGCTGCAGGAGAGAGAGGGGAGGGACAGCAATTCACTAAAGATGACTTTTCTAACATTCGAAATAGTTTCTTGTAAAAAAGTAGTGAGCGAGTAAAAGTTTTACAGTAAAATAGAAATGAATGAATAGGAATTTATAGTAATAAGAAAGTAAAGACCGCAAAAAAAAAAATCACAAATAAAATATTCAAGGATTTAAAACACAAATTATCTTAACAAATTTCTCCATTGTTCTGAATTCACTCTCACGAGACCCGCATTAAATTAAATACAAAAGAAATTTAACTGTGGACTGTCATGTAGAAAAAAAGTGATTTTTTTTTCCTTCAAAAATTGAGTTTGCATTTGTTTTGAGTTTTTTTAAAACAGCAAAAGTATATCTTATTTGCAAATGTATTATATCTCTGCTTTGTGTGTCAAATAATAACTATTATCGGGCACTTCTGAAATCTAAAAAATATCTTTCTGATTTCTATTAATACTTATGCGTTAAATGTTATGTAATATATTTCTCTTTATATATATATATATATATATATATATATATATATATATATATATATATATATATATATATATATATATATATATATATATATATATATATATATATATATATATATATATATATACTTTAAATAACATATCAAATTTTTCTCATCAAATTTTAGGATATCTTTAACAGATTTATATTAAAACTGCGTAGGTAACATTTGCCGGATAATCCTACATTTAACTCGTTAGAAAATGGCATTTTGTTACATAAAAGCATAAAATATTTAAAAATGTGAAAAATTATTTTAAGGATTTATAAATAAGATAGTACTTCCTTATATCGATTTTCTGTTGCAATAATAATGCAGTAGCTTTTTCGGACATGCATTAAAACACTGAATTGTTTTTTCTAAAAATCTCTTCTAAAGTAAAATATACTACTAGCTGCCATTTGTTAAAAATATTTACAAGTAACTGTCCTCTATAAACTTTATAATCTAATTTTTATTTACAAGCGTCGTCTAGATAGTATTTAATTGTTCTATTAACATCATGAATGTCCGAAATTGGCTTTCTTTATTCTGCAACAA
This sequence comes from Parasteatoda tepidariorum, assembly GCF_982258835.1. NCBI lineage: Eukaryota > Metazoa > Arthropoda > Arachnida > Araneae > Theridiidae > Parasteatoda > Parasteatoda tepidariorum. Next base: position 2,825,142 of record NC_141760.1, read on the forward strand.
TGTCTCACTAGAATTCAATTTATGCTTATTTGTTGTCAGAGCTTAAAGTTAAGGTTTGTATTATGCCCAAACCTGTCCCCCCCCCCCCTCTTGTGTAAAGAGTTTCGATAGTGGGTACCGAATGATTGTTGGCTGAAACCCAGGATTTTTTTTGACGCTCACCGATGTGTTTTTGATGTCACGAGTGGAAGGAAGATTACTACCGTAGTTTAACCTATCAGAGAGAAATGCGTTTCTTAAAATCACTAATTACTGTTAATTTTTACACGTTTTTCTTCAATAAGTGATTGCATTGTAGACTACAATAAATGTGTTGTTTTTTAGAGAGTCTTATTCCAACCATACAACAGGGTTTAAATGGGTGATTGCGGGTTCGAAATAGTATTATAACTCACAACTCAATACACCTTTTGAGAACTGCTCTATACTACTACTACTAATAAAAAACCAAGAATTTGCGTGTCCAAGAACTGTTTGTGCCTGAAATGTGGACAGTGGGTATAAGGAACAGTCCCTAATTAGAATGAGAGTAAATCAATAAAACGCAAAAAAAGACACTTCGGCTGAATTTGTGTCAAATTTTGGTTATGCGTTGGAAAATGATGAGGGCAGGAAGACAGAATTGATGTTCTCACGACTCTGGAAGGAGCAATGAAATACCGTTGATGAAAACTATAGTGTCGTTGTTCAGTATTTCAACTAAATGTACGTTTAACGAGAGTGAAGAGGTACTAGCTAAGGGTAAAGCATGATGCAATTGAAAATTTTTGTCAAGTGAAATTAAAAGACATAATAATAAAAAGAAATAAAGAGTTAGTTTTGAGTACATTTGAGAAGAAGAAAGTTTTTTTTAAAAAAAAACCTCTTGGGTAAGGGGAAACCCTCATCCATAGAAAAAAAATATTTCAAAAAAAGTTTCCTTACCATTTAGAATGAAGTTTCACTTACTACATTAAAAATGAAATATTCAGAATTAAACATTGTGATTAAAGAGGATGGGAAAAAAAGTGGCTCAAAATAATAAGTGTGGAAATACATCCTATTATGTAAGTTAATTGCATATCAACATTTCAGTTGGTATGCATTCACAGTTCAACATTCATTCTCGACATAAGATGAGTGTCTGCATTTTGAAAAATTAAATTAAAAGCAACCAAGTCATAACAATAACAAACATACGCTGTTAAGAGAACATGAGCATATAGAAATGAAAAGAAAGGGATCTCCGCCACTTAGTTTTCTCATAAGAAATGTTTTGATTTTAAGAAAAGACTATGGTGAGAGTTATGGGGGTGCCATAGCGATAAAGAAGGGACCGCGGATGCAGAAAAAATATAGGCTAAGGATTGAACGCATCGTATTCCCATCACTGATGCTTTTTTTAAATATTAAGTGCCATTTCTCGGTATTCCTTACACTTGTTATTTTTTTTAACTTAAAGCCATTGCCCAGTATTTCCTACGCTGGCATCTTTTCTTATTTAAATTGTGTGAAATTCTTAGCCACATTTGAACCAAAGAAAAAAACATTCCAACTTTTAAAGAAAAAATAAATATAATATGAAACAATAATTACTAAAAAGTATGCAAAACTCGAAACTTAGAATTGCTTTAAAACGCATTTTGTTATCTGAAAAGTAATATTTCATTTTCGATTTCAAAAAACAAGCAAATTCTGTCTTCTATAACTTTAATAGTAAAAATACCGATATGCATCCTCTACTTTTATCCATTTGCGAAAGATTTGAATCAGTCCACACACATAGGGAGGAAGCTTGGAATCTTGCTTCGATTCGCCACAGAATGACGAATCGAACATAATAAAAGAGAATTGCGTGTTGTGTAAAACGTAAAAAAATGATCCCAGTCATTTAAAAAAAAAGAGACGTTAAAAATTTAAAATAAATAAATAAATAGTCCACGAGTCGTGAAAAACATTTGTCCACGTAACGTAGAAAGCGAGAGGTGGAAAGAATAAAAAAGGAGCAACACGATTCGTAAAAATAAACTAAAAAGTATTGTGTGAGAGCAAGAAAGACGGGCTCGAGACAAACCGATGTACGATTAATGTCTTCAAATTTAAGCGAGCTGGGGGGGACTTGTACAATAGACATCATAAAATGACTTTTACTATAATTTACGTTCCTGTTATATAGTTTTCAAAAAGGACAAAACAAGGCCAAAAAATCATGAATTTTGCTACACCCGCATTTGATAAAAAGGAAAATAAAATATGTAACCACAACTCTGTTACATTCATCACGAAATCCTCCCGGTTTTGCGGTTTCTAAAGAAGAAAAAACAAAAGTGACTCAGTTTCCGTTTGCCCGAAAAAAGATGAAAATCAAATGGTCACGGATGAAGGACAGAACAAGCCTGTTTTTTTTTTATTTATTTATTTAGTTATTTTTAATGATAATTACTAATGCTATTGATGTCGTTTCAGTCAACTTACAAAGCTGATGCCTTCGCAGATTCCCTTTTATAGTCCCCTTTTCCAGACATGTTGCCTACGTTAGATCCAGATGACCCCGCATATGTAGCATGTACTAAAAATATATGGATTATAAATTAAAGATAAAGAAGGTTTTCTCAAGCCGGTCCAATTTATTTGTACTTTATTTTAAAATGTTCTTTTTAAGAATGTCAATCGGTAGAGGTACGTACGTGCGTACGTAGTAGAATAGTCGGGCCAGGAGTACATAGTCGCGGAGGTACATTCCCGTAAAAATTGAGATTCCTCTGAAGTAATAGTACTTTCTTAAATTATATCAAACTGCAAAATGAAACATTTCATTGATATTTCATATGTTATCTTTTTCGAAAGAATAAATTAAGTTTTAATGCTGATAATTGCTGAAAGATATTAAAATTTAGTGTATCGAAAATATAGCTCCGAATGAATCAAACTATAGGATAATCAATACCCCAAAAATAAGTTTGTCGCCTTTATTCAGGAAATCTACTAAACCTAAATTTTAAAAAATGGATCCAAAGTTCAAGAAAAATAGAATTAAAAATGAGAAATTCGTAAAAAGTATTTGCTTTTACTTTTCAAAATCTTTTTTTATAATTCCGCAGTTGAAACTATAATTCGAAGAAATTACAGAAAATCATAAATGGTTGTTCATATATTTTTAATATTCTATAATTCTTTATCACTTCTTAAAAAAAAAAAAAAACGTATTTTATAACACACGGAATGAATATTATATTTGTATACAATACGCATTTCTAAAAATAAATAAATAAAAAGGGATTCCAAGTCTTTAAGCGTCGATCACAAAATTTTTATTTCAAAATTAACTTTGTTTTCGTATTTTTTTCTTGATACGCACTTCAAATAAATTGCATCACTAACAGCATTTAGAAGATAATCGTAACATCACGCTACATAATTTAGAAACGATAAAAATAAAAAATAAATTTTTTATTTTTTAAAACTTTTTTAAGTACTGTTCTGCGACTCGATTTTTCTTCCTTTTTTTGTTATAACGTTTATTTAATCAATTAATTTTCAATCTATTTCGACCTTTCATGACAGAACTTAAGTGGTGAAATCAGACGAACAATAAGAAAAGCAACTAAAGTTTTAATCTTTAAAGGAAAATTATTATAGTATTTCTAAGAAAACCTAAAAACGAACAGTTTCGATTCAGCAGTTTATTTCTCAATGCGGTGTCGTCAGAAAAAAAAAAGTTTTTCCGCAGTTTTTAATCATATTAATGATTTGAATAAAGGATCAATTTAATTGAAATTTGGAACCAATAAGCGTTAAGGGCTCTTTTTTATCGTCAAAACTGATCCTTCATAATATTTTCATTTTAAAAATAGACCCTTTATAAAATTTCTTTACATTGAAAAACTGAGACGATGTCATCTATAATTTGAAAACGCTTTGAAAGACATTCATCCTTTTTCAAAACAGGCAGAAAGGATCCAATCCTACGATAAGTAGACTTTTCACAAAAAGTTATTAAAGACAACAGTTTTTTTTCCTTTAATAGTTAAATGATAAAAGTACATCAATGCAGAAAGAGACTTTTGAAAACTGAATTTTCATTGATGTGTCCTATTTCTAAATTCAAAATTTTGATGCTTCAAAATCCATCCATTTGTGATGGAAAGATTGGATGAAGAGTTCTTTAACAATTCACATATTTCAAAGTTGTAACGTATTTATTAAATTTGTCTCCCCAAATACTTTTAAGCAAAATTCTTTAAGTCCGTATGTCCAAATAAGTTTCGCCACATAATTATTTTAATTTTATTGTTGAATTAATTTTTTTTATAGCTGTAGATCATTTCTAATAAAAAAATTTTTTTTTTTAATATAACTTAATCCAAATGTAAAAAAGTTTTCAAAAAGTGGCTTTTAAATGCGAAGTACCCATCCATATCAGTGACGGAGGTTTGGGAAAAAAAGAGGCAACGAAAGAATCTACCAGTCACTCCCCTACTAACTAAAAATTTAAATTTTCAGGTCTACTTAATCAGACATGGCAAATATGTTAAATCGCGGAATTTGTGATTAAGAAGTGGCTACATCCAAGTTTCTTTAAAAATGTGATAAAATGGCTCCCTAATTTAGCATCGTCTTTTTATTTTCAACTAAATTTAATAAATTTCTTCAAAAATGGATGAGAGTTAATATTTTATTCTAAAAAAGTGAGTGAAGCTAAACCAATATTGAAAATTTGCAATTTTATAAAATCATCGTCGCAAATGTTTTTCTCCCCACAAGAAAAAGCATTTAATTCAAATAAATTGAAAAAGGTTTAAATAATTAGAAACCTTAAGAGATTTTTGGTTAAAAGTTATCGCTCATAAGGCTCTCTAGTGTAATATATATATATATATCAGGGTTGGTAGGTTTTTGATATGTGACAGTTTTTGACAGTTTAAACCATGGTTTACACCGTCACGTCCAAAACCTCACTGTCAAAAATGTCGAAAATGTCAAAAACCTATATTCATATGTGAAATTTAATTAATACATAAAATTTATATATTTTTTATAAAGGATAGTGTTTCTAAATATGTTCTAGAAAAAATAAATTTAAAATTTTGAAGAAACACTTATATTTTGAATAGTAACCAAAATCTTGTACTTTTGAAAGCTCACATCTTTTGTAATATTATGTATTCATTTTCATGTGTTATTGAAAATCTGCAGTGATATTATTAAAAAATTTATTTATAACCAAATTTAGTGCATAGTATAGATTATACTAAAAATTAGACATTTTTAAAGATAAACATTAGCAGTTTTGTACATTAGACATCTTTTAAAGAAAAATCTTTTTAATATTCTTTTAAATCTTCTTAATAATCTTTTTAACATAAGACAATACAAATTTAAGTGCTTTCTGTTAAATACACAGAGTAGTTAGTGTCGATTTACAGTATATTCAGCCTGTTCATTTACTATGCTGAAAATTTAGTTTATCCAAATACTTGTGAATTTCATTTTGCTGAATACTATATAGTTTTGTTGAATATCTAAATATTCAGCTGTTGAATAATTACTTCTTGCTTTCAAGATATGTATTATTTGTATTCTTAATACAAGTGGGGGGAAAAATTAAGAGGAAAAATTTTTTTTAAAATGATAAGTGTAATAATTATAAATAAATATAATAAACAATATGAATTATATTTATCATTATTCCCAAATATAACTACTTTTAAATTCAAATTAACATACTGGATAGTAAAGATATTCGGTATAACATTAAATTTTTTTTTCATACACTTGTATCAAGTTTGTATTTATACAACATAACTTGTAAGTTCCTTATAAATATTAGTTATATGTTCCTTATATGTCAAAAATGCATAGTAATAAACTTTTAATTTTCTTAAGTATCAAAAAAAAAATTTTTTTTTTTCAAAATATTTAAAAAAATTTTGGGCAAAATTTTTCTGCACATGCATTTGAATATAAATTTCTAAGATTTTAAATCTGTTATTTTACCTTAATTTTAATTAAAAAATATTTTTAAACCTGCTGATTACCTATAGTATAATTAATTTTCAATATAATGCATGGCAACTGTTGGTAGTTTTGAAGTTTATATATTTTCTTGGCAAACTTTAGTTTTTGACATTTTTGACGGGTTTTTGACGGTTTAAACCAGTATTATACCCTTGTCATGTCAAAAACCCAACCCTGATGTATATATATATATATATATATATATATATATATATATATATATATATATATATATATATATATATATATATATATATATATATATATATATAAATAAGAGAGAGGGGGAGATTGTTAAGCTTTCGTAGCATTTAAATGCTAATTTAAGTATTTTAATCACAAAAAAATAAACTGAAATATAAAGTTCGTTTATACTCAAATAATCACCCATCATTCCCCAAATTACAATTTCTTTTAATACCACCTAATTATTTTAACATTAAACTTTGTGAACCTAGGGAATCTAAAAATGTAGTTAAGTTTAAAATTACTTCAACTTAAGGTAAGCATTGCAATGTACTACATAATAAAAGAGTGAGCTTTGTAATCTGACCACCAGTTTATCTTGTACATTGACCCATGCATTCATCATATTGGGTCAAGAAAATTGAATGCTGCTCTAAAAACAGCTTCAAATGAGTGAAAAAATACTTTTAGGAAATGTTCCATGCTTCCACTAAAGAGAACAACTTGCATAAATTTCCCAGCATTTAATTTGCATCCAACTCGTGTAGGAAAGATAATTCACTTCACGTGAACTTAAGATGTGCGGGGAGGGGGGGGGATTGTGTACGATGCCATCATTTAGATGTAATAAAGGAAAAACTTAAAAAATGCCAAACATTTTGCAATTTCTTACCTATCAAAAATTTAGCCTACCTCAGAAATTGTCGCAAACATAACTATATTATTCTTATATGAGATGCGCCAAGTGGCATAAAATCCTTTCAGAAAATGAGTTCAACGCGGTACGGTGTTTTCAGGGTCTAATTGGAATGATTCAATGAAATATCCAGTCACTATTTCCGCCAGAATGTTCAAATCTCTTAACAATTCATTAAAAATGAATGAAAAAAAATAAAGGAAAATAACGTTTTCTAAACCCATTTGTACTTTCGTCAACAAAGCGGAAACCTTTTTTTTTTCCTTCTGTGCGTTAGGATAAAAAAATGAAATGAACTAAAAGATATTCACACTGAGAGCAAAACGAGGTACGTTGACCCTTCTTGGTCAAAGACGAGGAATAACGGGATATATATTTTATATTTTTTTTTATTACATGATTATAGTTTCCCCCCCCCCCAACTCCAGCAGAGTTATTTACTTTCATTTAACAAACCAACCCATCTACTATGTTTTTTCTGTCTTAAAATGTTTCCTCCGATATGTTATTCTCTAAGCCATTGCTGAAACATTGTGTCGAAAGATATTTAGATGTGTCTCTTTTCATTAAAAAAAAATGGATTTTAAGTGTGAGAAAACTAATTTTAAATCGGTTCGCAGTTCTCTATTTTTTACTTTTATATAAAATACAGCGATAGTGGTTAAGCTAATTTTAAAATGGGTGTTAACGGTAGCGTTTACGGTGGTTGAAATGTTCAATTCCGCCTTTTTCCCTTTAAACGTTCACCGGAAAACGTTTTTGGAAAATAGTAATATCATTACTAAATAAATATTCCTTTCAATTTATATATATATATATATATATATATATATATATATATATATATATATATATATATATATATATATATATATATATATATATATATATATATATGCAAGATTAGAGTTAAAGATATTTCCTTTTAAAATAACATTTCATTATTTTAACATAACAGTTGAAAAAATAAACTTTACAAAATTCATTTTCACAAACTATTGAAATCGTGTAACACCATTATAAAGAAATAAGCGATAACATTCACACGCACAGGGGTGATTGTGAGCCCAAGTCAAAATTCCGGAAAATTTCTTAAGTTAAAAAAAAAGAGAAAAAAAAAACAGGTAAATTAAAAAATTAGAAAAAAATTTAAACAAGGTTTTTTTCTTCCTTTTTCTCAATATTTCTTAGCTTACTTAAAATATATTTAAAATTTAACACATACCTATGATGACCTGGAGAAGTAATTAAAATTTACAAATATGCATTTCTTTCTTGAGTTTATTATAACAACTATTTACTGATAAAAAATTAATATTAATCATGAATATAAGCTTATAAAGTATCTCTCTGGCTCTCTCTTGTTACTAACAAATAAAATAAGCTGTGTTTTTAAGTTCCACCTCCGGAAACGATCTCCGGAAACTTTCGGATCACTGTTGGCGAAAAATCCGAAAATCTGGATTTTTTCCGGAGCACAATCAGCCCTGCACGCACATCCTAAAAATATCTTATAACAAAAGAAGATTCTTTAGGAAATTTTCTGAAACCAGGAAAACTTTACATATCTTATTTTTATTAGCTTTTCAAATGAGATAAATAAACTTGATTTTTGGGATTAGTGTACTTTTTCAATAGTTTCATCAAACATGGGCTCAAAAATATTCAAATGTGATAAATGAAATGCGTGTATAATCTAAATAACTATCACACTATTCATTAGAGTCATAATTTTATTCTCACATTAATTGTAAGTGTCTGTCTAAAAAATTTCCCGAGGACAAAAAAATGTGTTTCTTCTTTCAATATATAAGACCAACCTTTCAGCCAACCGATGGCGAAATCGAGAAAAAATTTTAATCTCCAACTGAGACTTTTGATACCATTTCCAACTCCACAGCCATTGTTAACATATTTCGTGACGAAATTATGAAATGCTGAGTTAACACTAGACAGCAAAAGCCCTATTTCATTTTTTTTCTCTCTCGAAAATCCTATCGGTTACGTTACACTCACTCACCTAATTCATGACATTTTTATTTTATTTTATGCAGTTGTTCACTCTATTGAGTCTTCATTCTCCCCCCCCCCCTCTTAATATTTAAACACTTTTTATTTAAAAATATATAAAATGCTAAGTTATGCAACCAAGAGTAATTTAGCTCATCTTTAATAATAACCAACTACAGAATAATTCAAGTGCATTTGACACGATATTTTATTTTTATAAATGATGCGAATATTGTAAATCTCAAACATGACAAAAGTGAAAGTGTTTACGAGATTTGTTTTCAGATCCATCACTTTTAAAATGTTTTGGAGAAGGAAAAAAAAAAAAAGAGATGAGAGAAAACTAAATGACTATTCAAGAACTGAATTTTAATCAAATATTGTATTATTAGATAAATTGAAGTTTGAGTCAGAACTTAATCGTTCTTAAAACATGTTGCTAGAATGAATGTATGATTAAAGACTTTTATTATAAGGACTACAATTTGTTATTTGAAATTGTATGTTATTGAATTCTTTACAAAAAAACATATTTCTGTTTAAGTGTAAGCTTCCAATAATAGAATATGAGTTTAAATATTATTCAACGAAGCTTCACTTTTGCTCTTTCTAAAAATGATTTTCCGCTAATTAGGCATTAAAATACAGAATGCAAAATCAATTATAGCCAAATATATTTTGATATTTTGCAATAGCTTAATCACACCAACGTAAAGATTATCATGCATTTATTTAAATATTCAATTTATTCATTTGTAGTGTAGAGGAATCAAACTTAGCACGGACAAAATATTAGGATAGTCATATTTTAATACAATATTAGGAATCTTAGTCATACTTTGTGGGCCAAAGATTTTGTCATAAAAATCATAATTTCAACACAGGATAATCGATTTACTGTAGCGTAAAGAAAGTTTGATTCCATACAGTAGAAAACATGCTATTCTATACTTTTTGCAATTTTATTTTTATTTCAAATTTGGTTTGTTGCTGTTGAGGACAAGCCGAATGAGAAAACTCTTTCCATATAATATTTCGTTTACATAATAATTTAATTTTGAACTGAGAGACACGTTTTGCCCTTTACAATCCATTAACTTCACCATTTTTAGAAATGTTAGGTTGTTTTTAATTCAGTAATAAAATTTTAATTTCAATATCAACCCTATATTTCCCACACATATTTTATTTAACTACATGCCAGTTGGGTAAGATAGTAAGAAAATTCTTTTTAAAATTCTTTTTTTCTGAAAAAAAAAAATAACTGTGTTAAAAAAAAAAACGGTAACATAAATTGCCGCTAAAAACTTTTTCGAAATATGAATCTCAAGCCAGTATAGTTTATCAAAACATTTCAACAAGATTCTATATGATACAGTTTAACGTATATAAATGACATGAGAAAGTTCAATACTTCTGCTGCCAGTCCAGTCGGCCAGGGTCGTCAGAGAGGCTTGTCTTACTAAACAAGATGGTTGCTTTTACAACTTATATCGATTCAGATACGTTAAAAGCTTTCTTAATGTTCTTTTTGTTTTCATGACAGTTATATAACATTGCTATAGCTTTAAATAATGATGCAGTTTTCCAAGATACGCAAAATCAGTCAAGTAGGGCAAATGTGTGAAAGTTATGTTTTTATTGTTTATTTAGTTTCGATCAAAAGTAAAACATCCTAGCATTTTAAAAATTCACGTCATTGTGACATAAATTTACTTTTAAAATAAAAACTGTTTTTTTCAGCGGAGACGATTTGGGACAGAAGTAGTTAAGAAAACGTGCTTCTCAGTCCAGACAACACACATTTCGTCATTCGGTTTTGTCACAGTTGAACTCACAAAGATTAAGTACTTTTAATTCTATCGTGTGTTAACGATGACGTGAAATGTTAAAAAATATTCAAATAAATACACAAAAATTATTTTTAAAGCTTATTTTTGCCGAATTTAATCAATTTCCCCTCCCTTAAGAATAATAATGTGCGAGACATTGCATGATAGTGTAGTTAGCAAGCACTCAAACGCACATCTCTTCCATTCCATCAACCATTATTTTCATTTTTAAATATGTTGAATGTGGAATTTTGTAGTTTAACAGCAGGAAAAGGTGCCCAAATTTAATTAATAATTCGTACGCAAAAAAGTGAAATGCTTCCCACAACAGCCATTTGTCGGCCAGATGGAGTGAAGAAGGCTAAGGCTCCACAATTTCGAGACTGATGTCAATGCGCCCTTTCTTCCCAAACAGTGCCCACTGATTTGAAGATCTGCTGGATTCAAACCATCTCTGATATTAGAACCCCAATCATTCACAGCTAAATAAAAACTTTCGAACCCTCTGTCTCAAGTATGTACACAATGGAACGAAATTTATATCATAAAATATGAAAAAGGAAAGGCATCCATAACCGTGTTTATATAAAAAGGAAATTCTTCTGAAATGTATTTTTTTAGTTGGATCATTTTACGATTTCAACTTAACATGGCTTATTGGATTCAAAATAATCTCTGAAAATTATTATTTTAGTTTTTGATATCCCAATTGTATGATAAATTCTCCAAAGACTCGATAACGGGGCTTCCAAACAAGTAAAATCATTCATTCGATAAAATATTTCTTTTTACAAAAAATTTAACCCATTAAACTTAACTTTTATGAGTTGTTTTTTGATACATTTTAGTCAAGAAACAAAATCCAAATGAAATGAAACGAATTTCTTATAATTTCTCATTATTCTGACCAATGAAGGTAAAAATAAATTATAATAAATCATATAAATAATTATATCGTTGATAAAATTGTTCTCAAGAGGATGGAAAAAAATCTAATATTTTCTGGAAGGATTTATTAAAAACAACAGAGTTTAAATTTCATGGTGTTTCATTTCTCTGAATACAATAATTTGGAGTGCACAAAAGCTGATTCACACCTTTTCAGTAAAACCAATTTTTAACAGCATTTTATTTCTTTTTGTACAAATATTTTTTAAACATGTAATGAGTCCTTAAAATGAAGAACTTGTTTTCCTTCCTTTATTTACAAAGATATTACAGACTGAAAAAGTCAAATAGAACTGTTGCGCTATTTAAGCTGACTTGAAGTAAAAACTTTTCATTGTTTCAACCTTTTTTTTTTTTTATCAAACCAGCATAATAAGTTCAGTTCTACATTAAACAAAAATCTTCGATCAGCTACTTAATTAATATTTTCAAAAATATCTCTCAAAAATAACTCTCAAAATTAGATTTAATCAGTTATACTGTATAATCATATTTATTCATCTCCTGCTCACGCTATTGAATTTACTTCCTATTTAAAACTTTCAACGATGTATTTAAATTACGATAACTCTAATAACTAAGCTCATACTTTAAAAATAAATAGCAGAAAGCACATCTACATTTGTTGTAAGAACGAACCATATGTTACTGAATCAAAATGTTTAACGGTTCGTTTCACGAATCGAACCCAACTGAAGATAAGTTGGAGAAAACTCATCAAATGTCACAATAGAGTTAGATAAATAAAACTCAAAATTTCAGTCAACAATTCAAGAATCTACTTAAATTTAAAACAAACCGAACAAATTTTTAAATCGTTCCATTATCAAAGGAAAAAAAAACATTAACAAAAAAAAAAAAAGTAAAACAAAGGTCATCTTTAAGACTGCTAATATTATTGATAGTATACAAACAATTTTATAACAATAAAAAAGGACGAATTCATTATGGATGCTCTCTTTGGACCTTTAACAATTCTAAATCTCGACTTTTAAAGAGGTAGTCTTTACATAGTTCAATATTCTTGAGTAGATTTTTGAACCATTTTTAATTCAGCTAAATGAAATAGAGTTGTTAATGAAAATATATTTAGGTCTAAGATATGCTGATGTGATGATTGCAATAATTTCTTTCAACTCCAAATTTATTTATGCCATCATATTAAACAAAAATCAATTCTCGTATTAAAAATGTTTTAATCGCAAACGAAAGTTCTTAGCTTTAATAATCACTGACGACCTTCCTGACAGTATTAAAAGGAAAAATTGTGACATAACAGACAGTATGGTATAGGATATTCTCTATAATGAAGTTTAAACTTAGTAGTCACTTCAAATTTCGTAGATAGTTTTATCCAGGGAAACTATAAAATACTTAAGGGAAAACGTCAGAAAACAGGCACTATCTTTTCAGTGATGATTTTTTTTAAAAATTTTTTATTTATAATTTTCCAGACTTAGCGGATAGTTGCCAAAAGTAAGCGGGGGTGGTTATTTAGATCTCTGACATTCAGTTGTCATTGCCCTTGTTCTATCAATAGACGTCACTTTCTAAAATGAAGGATCTAATCTTACCAGTGAAGGATTAGAAGAACAATAAAAAAAAGAGAGCATCTCAAGTCATATATCGACTTACCTTTTAAAATCCTTTATGATGCCGGCAGACGATTATTTTCCCCTAATTCGAATCTAATTCAAAGCACAGAACTCGACGAATGACTATCATCTTCCTCTCTCTCTAAAGATGCGAATTTTCTTCTTCTTCAAAGCACAGCATTTTTTTTGTTTCAAAAAAAGAAAACAAATCCGTATAGAAATCTCGACCACAAAATGGGGGGATGACTGGCAGTTCACTGCGGATGTACCGTCTCTGCCTATCAGACAGAAACTGCTGAAGGAAGCCGGGAAAAACCGTCACTGCCAGATCGTTTGGGGTTGCTGGATCGTTCTAGATAGAAATAAAAAATACAAACCCAGGCTGTGAAACTCCGATTGGCGATAGAGTTGGCATATTCTATAGAGCGGTAATATTGAATGAGTTTTCTTGTAAGCAATTAATATTTTCGTTACTCTGTTAATAAAAATGAAGCGCGATTAACGCATATTTGAATTTTACAAAAACATTTATTCACGATTGATTTTATTTTTCTGCTATTATGAATATAAGTGTTTATTCCGTAATAAATGCGCGTGAACAAAAAGCTTTATGTCTTTTTATTTGTCAAGTTGAACATAAAGCTCAACTTGACAAAGGTTTAAGAGCTATTTTCTGTAATGAGCACACAGCATATATATGTGTGACAACAACAAAAATTATTCTAGAGAGAGCAATTTAATGACATGATGGCATAAACTTACGAATTTCTGAGAGATGATATGAGAATTTAGGTATGTATTAACTGCAATATCGTGCATTTGAATTGGGACTTAAACGAAGTCATTAAAGCGAATAGCATATGCTTAAATACTATTTCCTTCAACTACTTCGGGACTCGAACCAACGACCTCCTCCGTCCCAATAAAGTACTTAGATTATATTATTTGATAAAAAAAATTTCACTGTCTATAAAAGCATGCAGATGGAAATAAAAGTCAACATAGATTATAGTTATAGTTTTGAACATGGATTATAGTTATAGTTTTGAACATAAATTATAGTTATTGTTTGTAGAAGATTATAGTTTTGTGATAATGATCCTTTTTAGAGAAACTTTATTCGCTGCAAGAATAAGGTTAAGTGCGCGCAAAATGAAAAGAAGAAATTTTATGACAATTAAAATTAACATGAGAGGGTTAACGATGAAAAAGAGGTGGAAAAATGATGAGAAGTTTAAAAAAAACTTGTAAAAATTTTATTTCCGAGTCTAAAGGAAATTGAATGTTGCGGTCAGGCCAACAGAAACTAACTCTTGAAAATCAGTATACTGAGACAATCGTAACGTCAACATGTCTTTTCGACCATGAGAATTTAAACAATTTAAAAGCTTTTTTCTTCTAAATAATGCATGAATATGCCACGAAGAATTGGAGTTGGTTTTTGAAAAGCATAATACCTGAATGATTCATGAATCCCACAGTTCATTTTCATGAAATCGTTACATTCAATTTGAATTTACAGCCTACGTAAAATAAACTTTTAAAATTACAGTTTAATGCACGTTCAAACAAACCAATCCAAGAGTAAAACTTTCTAAAAAGAATTTTCGAGTTTTAATAGGGCACAATGATCTTAACACCCTATTTTTACAGAGGTTGGGCAATATTCATTCCACCATAAATTGAAGAAGCACTAGATATTTTTTTAATCTATAACTTTTTGCTATGGTGTTCGCGTGAAATGTTTATATATAAATTTTATACAAATAGAATCGGAAATCCGGGAAATCAAATCCATGTTCATACAGTAAAACAATTTTTAAATTGAGTAGTTTTTAATTTAGAAGCAACAATCTGCTTATTGTATGAAACAAAAAATTATTGTAGAAGTGGTGGCGATAGAGGAGCAGGGGACAGAGCACCCCAGTATATACAAATAATAAATTTTATTGAAAATCCTTAAGGAGGGGGGTGGCAAATGACACAGTTGGGTGGGGCTCAGTTTTACCCGCCTCGCATAGCTGGTGCAGTTATGTGTTAGGATGCCGTATTATACTGAAAAAAATAATTATCATTTCATTTAAAATTACCATGGCGATATCACATTATCAAAACAGCGAAAGAAAATTAAATCCATTGATGACTAAAAAGAAAGAAAACAAAAGAAAATAGTATGCGTAATTTTTAACGAAAATTATCGTCCTTTAACCCCGAATCAACTCAAAGAATAAATTTTTAAAAGGAAAAATTTGTTTCAGAAAAAAAAAGTTAAGTACGGGAGGGGGGTGGGGGTAGAATGAAATAATCATGTAAATGAAATCAAACGTGATCAAATTTCTGTGAACGACATACATAAAATAACCTGAAGAATGCAGCTTCAATTAACTTTTTATTCAAATTAACATCCAGATTGATATTTTATCCATTATAAGAAGATTTTTTTATGAATTACTGGCTAAAGAATATCCGTTCTTTGAACGGCGTGAGTAAAAAAAGAGAAAGGAATCAATAAATCAGTACTGAGGAATACAACGCAATCGTGTTCAAAACTGAAAGGCATTGACATTTTTTAGGGGAATTTATGAATCGGAGAAAATAACTTGAAGTGGTTGCATCAATATGTTTTGTGTAACAGAACTGTTTTTGCCTCCACTTTAATCTCAACATAACTTATCCAAATTAAAAGTGATTTTTTACGGTTTTCATAAACGAATTTAATATTAATCTTTCCTCCATAACCTTGACTTTTCAGCACATATATTATTTTATTTTATTTCAATTAAGACACATTATCAATATTAATTGAGCATTAGTGTCAGTAACATTGTGCAGATTTTTTGCATTTACCCAAAACGCGAATGAGTATCTTCTCTACTTATTTTTGCTTTTTAGTTCAAAAGTTACTTTTTTTTATTTCAATAAATGCCTATTACCAACATTAATTAAGCATCATTGTCGACTATTTCTTACGGTTCTTCTCGACAAATAAATACCTTTACTCCATTTTTTTTCGCTTTTTAATACATAGCTTATTTCTTTTATTTCAATATGCATACTTTACCTTAATTAATTAAGCATCGTTGGCGTCAGTGTTGCCCGATTAGGGGTTTTCCCCCTAAATTTAGGGAGATTTTTAATCTTCAGTGGGTATTTTAGGGGAATTGGTTTTTAGGGGTTTGTCTTAGGGTTAATTGTGAATTTTACTAGTCTCATTTTGGTTACCTTCTAATATCAAATTCTGTAAGAGAATGTGTGAGATAGTAATATGAAAATCAATATGTTAAACCAAAACAGAAAGATTAAGATATAAATTTAGACCTTTACCCCTTTGTTGAATGTAGTTGGTTATTACTTAGCTCGATCAACCAGTACGTTTGGAGAATTTAGATTCAAATTATTTAAAATTTTTAACGTGCATGGTAATGTGCATGTGATGTGCACTAATGCCAAAGGATAAAGAAAAAAAGAAGTACTTATAAAAGTACAAGAAAGATTGGGAAGACGAAAAGCAGTTTAAAGGTTTAAGGGTAAAGGATTTTGTAGCTACTTCTTCTATGTTAAAAATGTTTAGCAGCGAAAACATATACAAATCAGAAAGTATTGACGAAAATATGTTGGATATTTTATCAAAAATTTAAGCTTAATTTTAGTATTAAAATCTTAAAAAAGACTATATCGTTATTTATGAAAAAATGTGCAAGTCAAAAAGTATTGAAGAAAAATCTTAAATATTTTAGTAGAAATTAGAGATAGTGTAACGATTGAAATGTAAAAAAGATTAATTTGTTGATAATAAAATATTGAGAAGCAGGCGGTATTTCTGTATTTGGTGGGTTTCCAGGAGATTATGAGCTTCCCAAAGGTCATTATAATAAGAAGTATTAAAGCAACGTTTTCAATACATTATTTAACTTTTGTACTATTTTTTAATACTTATGCATTAAGTTAAAAATTTTGGGGTTTTTTAAAAAATTTTAGGGGATTTTACATCGCCATCTGGGGGTGAACGGTTATCAGCACCTGGCAAACACTGGTTGGCGTAAATATTGGAGTCGATTTTTTATGTTTCTCCTTAACGAATGAGTACCACTTTCTCATTAATTTTGCGTTAGAATACATAAATATTGTTTTCTATTACATTACCGTTTGTTTTAACCTTTTCGGGATGGGCGAGTCATAAATATATTCGTATAAAATGAGAAACAAGATGGAAAAAAATGAAAAGCGGTAGCTTAAGTTTGGGCATGGCTGATTTGACAACATTATTTTTGCTTTCACTTCAAATCTAATACATCCAATCTATGTTTGTTAAAAGTGTAACTAATTTGGTGTTTTTAATTTGAACTAAGTCTTGGTGAATTAAATAAAGAAAACTATTATTACCCCCCCCCCCACAAATAAACTGCTATAAAAATAATTTGGTTACCAGCTTTATCTTTCTTACCGTAATTGTCGCCACCCTGAGAATATATATATGACTCGAAGAGGTTAAATAAGTAATTTTTTAATAACACGTTTAAATACATTAATATAAATAAAATAAAAGCGCTTAGTATCAGACAAAGTATAAATTTGGTGGCGTAGACCACGAATGCTACCACGTAATGCTCATTGAATTTATCTGACATAGCGAATATAAAATAATTAAATATTTAAATACGTGCAATAAACTATTTTTTTATCAAATAGAGCCAAAAGATAGCAATTATTATTGATGTTATCTTTAAAATATGCGAAAAATTGCATTGTTAAATATAATACAATGGTTAATGCTTAACCAATCAGGAAATTCCATTTCGTTTTTTTCTCATTCAACTCGAACGATTTTTAGTAGAATGTTCTAATGTTGACAGTGACCTTCTTCGTGCTTTGAACTATCTGCATGCCAAATTTCATAGCTTTTGGTCGGTCGGTTTAGGAGTCTATAAAGGATACGCACACGGACATTCATTTATATATATAAGATAAGAAGTTGCTCATGCAAACAACGCTGAACCAGTGGATATATCAAATGTGGACAAAAGACTGCCGAAAACTTGCTTATTCCATGTAAGATCGTTGATATGCAGTGCTCAAAGTTAATGGCGAAGCTACAAAATACTAAATTACTTTTTTTCCTCCATTTTTAATTGAATTTTAGAGTTCAAATGTAGTAATATTTTGAACCCCTTAAAATTTTATTAAAATTATCGTTTTTTCTTCAAAAATAAATTATCTAATTAGTTCATACTTTATTTTGATTTTTTGAAATTTTTAAAAATATTGTGAAATGTGTAAATTTGATTGATTAAGTTTGTCATTTAAGTGAGTAAAAAACGAATGTAAAAGGCATTTTAATGTTGAATTTCTAACATTCTAACATTTTTAATCAAAGCTGTACACTCTTGTAATAGATTCGTACATTTAAAAATCACGTAATCTATTACAAAAACTATTATAGAAACTATTATAGAATTCGTCATAGTTTGACAGATAAATATAGTTCAGTATGATTTCTTTAAAATTCTACTAACTTATAAACTGTGACCCCTTTAACTTGGTCAATGCCAGTTATAAGTGTCACTTAGTTGGAGAGTTGCCATACCCACAGACCCAATGTATGGCGTAATGGAAGAATAAAATCTGAATGTATTTTCATGCTTTTTGTTCCGGAAATGACCGGAAATAACTATCCTGGTTGAAACGATGTCAAACGGATAAATGATTCACTTTTTGATAGACTCACAATTGAAATTTATCTCTGCTATTTTTTTTATTACTTTCTCTACATATAAAATGGGAAGATAACAATATGTGTGCTCTTGTTTTCACAATAACGAGTGCCTCGATTGACTTTGGGATTTATTTTTCTTCCGGTTTGCGAATATTTTAGAGGCAGGGTAGGATTATGGTATGTTGGAGCCTGGATCTGATGGGTAAATCCGAGCTCTTGCTGCACCAAATTAGCAAATATTTGCCCATATTCAGAAACAGTGAAGTTTTTTTTTTAATGAAATTTCAGATAACTTTTTCTTACAGAAATTTGAGAGGAAAAAGGTTTTTGAAAAATACAATAGATCAAAATACTATTAATTTTGTATCCTAGCAAAAACATCTTGTATTAAAGTATAAATGTTAAGTAAGAATTATCAATTATGGAAACTTTAGAAATTGACAGAGAATTTTCCTTTTTATAATAAGCGTGTTATATTTTTGCCAACCAGGAAAACTGCTTTTTTTTTTTACAAAAAACAGTTTTACCTTCATCACTTTACTTGAGAGGTCCTCTTGATCTGGTCATGCTCAAAAAGAATTTTTCAATATAAATCAGTGTGAAATAGTTACAATGCCAATTTCAAGTTATTAAAACCGATGAATGTTATGCAAAATTAAGCATTATAACAGTTGAATGATTATTTTAATCGTGTCATTACAATTGTGCATGTTCTAACAAACTAATGCATTTTTATTCAAAATTTCTTAGAAATGTGCTCTTGAAATAATTGATTAAATCTTAACATTTTCTTCACAGCAGAGTATTAAAAAATATTAAAGTTCAAATTCGTTTCCAAAATTATTAAATTATTAAATAGAATAAAATGATTACTACTTATCATTTTATGTAAAAATAACATGTAAAAACAGAAAATAAAATAAAATAAAAAACAGAATAAAATGGACTATAAAGCGAGTAGCGAAATCAGATCAACTTACATGGACGGAAATTTTTCAAGAATGATTTAAAAATGTTTTCGCAGAAAGATTGCCAGATTACAAAATATGAAAACAAAATCGCAAATTGAATGTAACTAGAGGAATTTAAAGTGCCGTTCTTACTGCATTGCTGATGTGATTTGTTATGCTGTGCATTGATTTGTTAGTTACCAAGGATGGGCCCGAAATGTTTGTGCACAAGGTAATATTATACAGGATAATTTATAAAGTTGACCATAAATAATGTTAGAAAATAAATATTTATTTAAGAAAAAATATAAAATAGAAAAGAGAAACATAAATTGCCTGTTTTGCAAATAATTTTAGCCACGGATTTGCTCGAAATGGATTTGCACATGGAAAAATTATATAAATTATCAATGAAAAAAAAATTTAGTAGATAATTTTAACACGGATTTGCCCGAAAAGGATTTGCACATGAGAAATTAATACAGAAATACTTAGTAAATAATCTTACCCACGGATTTGCCCGAAATGGATTTGCATACGGGAAAATTATATAAATTAACAAAGAAAATGGTTAGTAAATATATCCACAAAAATATATGATTATTTCAATGATTTTATATAAAATTTTATTACTTTAATTGGGTATCCATTGTTTTTTTTATCAAGTTTTGAAAGAGTTTATCGATTTGTTTTTTTGGATAAATAAATATTACTGCATATTCTTTTAATTCTGTTCATTTCATTGAAAGTGGTATTTAAATAGATGCTCCTAGAAACATTAGAATTCCAAGTAATTACTTTATTAATATTAAAATTAAAATCATTTCTTTAACGTATAAATCAAGGAAGCAGATATTTTCAACTTTTATTAATTATCAGTCGTAAATTTCATAAAATTCCTGTAAAATTTAGAACTATCACAAGTGGATCCAATACTTATCTAACTAAACCTGGCACCATTTTCTCTAACTACTTAAATATATTTATTGACAATATTTCTGAAGAAGGTTTCTTTTGGATTATCACTAATAATCAACCGATTTTAGATTTCATTAAACATAATAAAATTAATTCTATTGCGACTTTTGATTTCCAGGATCTTTTCAATAGCATTCCCCTTTCTAAACTAAAAGATGTCCTTGTTTCTGTTCTGTTCTCTCTGTTTTTTTTCCTCCATTATTATTTCCCTCCCCCCTTTTGCATATGTCTATAATTTCCTTTGTTTCATCTTCTTTGGTTTATCTTTCATTTTATCTCCATTTATATATATATATGTATGTATATACATGTATATATATATGCATATATTTCGGGTAAATCCGTTGCCAAAATTATTTACCATAAATTATTACCAGAGGCCAAAATTGGTCCTCAGTTCTAAATAAATGAATTGCCATATATATATATATATATATATATATATATATATATATATATATATATATATATATATATATATATATATATATATATATATATATATATATATATATATATATATATATATATATATATATATATATATATATATATATATATATATATATACATGTATATATATATGTATATATTTCGGGTAAATCCGTTGCCAAAAATTATTTATTAAATAATTTTTTTGTTCATTTGTGCAATTTTTCCATGTGCAAATCCATTTCGGGCAAATCGGAGGGTAAAATTATTTACTAAAAATTTCTTTATCAGTTTATAAAATTTTTCCATGTGTAAATCCATTTCCGGCGAATCCGTGTTAAAATTATCTACTAAAAATTTTTTTCTTTGTTAATTTATATAATTTTTCCATGTGCAGATCCATTTCGGGCAAATCCGTGGCTAAAATTATGTGCAAAACAGGCAATTCATATTTCTATTTTATATTTTTTTCTTAAACAAATATTTATTTTCCAAAATTATTTATGGTCAACTTCTTTAAATTATCCAGTATAATATACATCCATTTCAGCACATACATTTCAGGCCCATCCTTAATAACTAGCAAATCAAATGCACTTCAGCAATGCAGTAAGAACGGCACTTTGAAACAAATCTTCTCTAGTTACGCTCAATATGCGCTTTTGTTTTCATATTTTTCAATCTGGTAATCTTGTTACGAAAATATTTTTTAAATCATTCTTGAAAAATTTCCCGTTCATGTAAGTACATTTGAATTCGATACTCGCTTTATAGATTTCGAGTTCCGCATTGGACTGATCGTTAAGACGCGGTTCCCAGCAGATCACCGAAGTCAAGCATCACTTTCTGCGGTCAGTGAGCGGGTGGGTGACCACTTGGATCAGTCTGCGTAGGGACCGAGAGTGTGCGGTATTGGTCCTCGTCAAACTGCTCTACCGTAAGGTGCTCGACTTCGCGTGCAGGTCGTCGGGCTACCGAAGCGGCGGTGCCATCTCCTCTGCAGAGGATCAAAATTGTGATGGCATGTCTTCGGATCATCCACAGGGATGTTTCCCACAGTGTCGCCAATAGCCTATTGTGCAGCTCTAGTGCGACGCAAATGAACTACTACTACTACTATAGATTTCGCTTTATTCTGTTTTTTATTTTTATATTATTTTATTTTCTGTTTTTACGTGTTATTTTTACTTATTGTGTTCTATTTTATTTGTTGTAATTTTTGTAAAAAATTGTTTTGAGTGCTCCTCACACTATTATAATTAATATATTTTGCTTTGGCTATATTGATACAATATCAGAAAGCACTCTTTTTTTGCGGATATAATCGTGTGGGCTGATGAAAAGATTATAGCTTTTATTTTCCGAATTTTTTGAAAAATTTTCCCACCTTTTTTCATATGTCTGTAATTTTCCTTTGTTTTATCTTCATTTTGTTATTGTTGGTAATTTACGTCGCACTAGAGCTGCACAATGGGCTATTGGGGACGGTCTGGGAGACATCCCGGAAGATGATCCGAAGACATGCCATCACAATTTTGATCCTCTGCGGAGGGGATGGCACCCCCGCTTCGGTAGCCCGACGACCTGCGCTCGAAGTCGAGCACTTTACGGTAGCCTAATTTAACGAGGACCAATACCGCACACCCTCGGTCCCTACGCAGACTGATCCAAGTGGTCACCCACCCGCACACTGACCGTAGCCAGTGATGCTTGACTTCGGTGATCTGCTGGGAACAGTGTCTTAACGATCAGTCCACTGCGGGACATCTTCATTTTGAAGGATATATATATATATATATATATATATATATATATATATATATATATATATATATATATATATATATATATATATATATATATATATATATATATATATATATAATCAATATATATATAATCAATATATATATAATCAATTTTAATATATAATCAATTATATAATCAATATATATAATCAATTTTAAGATATGGAAATCGTTCTCTCACAAAGAGCTATAAAAAGTCAAGATGTCAGGTAAAAGATTATTTTCTGTAGTTAATGGGCAATAATTCGTAGATGAAGTACGCATTAAGATAGTCCCAGAAATCCCCCAGCGTCAGAGTGGCCCCTGCCTTTTAGCAAATCAAAATCTCTAAATTTTATCATTTGAATGTCGTTTCATTAAGATAAGGATACTTTAGCAACCAGCACGCTTTTCAGAATCCCCGTTTAAATATCAGGAACAGCTTTTTCATATTTTCATGGCTAAATAAATCTGCGCCAAATCCCAACATCCCTGCTATGGAAACCCCACCAATGTAATCCATGCAAATATCCAACGAACACTGTTTTAAATAACTTCAGCCTAAGTATTTCCAATTATCTAGCTTTTAAAGGCATATTATTACAAATATATATATATATATATATATATATATATATATATATATATATATATATATATATATATATATATATATATATATATATATATATATATATATATATATATATATATATATATATAAAAGCTAAAAATATAGAGAAATCATGAAAAATAATATAACAAAGATTAATGGAAAAAGAAGAAAAGTTATTAGAATAACATATTTTTAAAAATATTTAAAAAGAAATATATTTATAAAAATATATGAAAAAGCCGGAAAATAAAATAATGAAAAAATATAATCTCGTCATCAACTCACACGACTATATCAGCAAAAGGATTGCCTTAAAAAATCGTGTAAGTGGATGACGAGATTATATCTTTTCATTATTTTGTCTTCCGACTTTTTCATATATTTTTTTTAAATACATTCTTTTTAAAAATATTTTTGAAAATATTTTAATAATTTTTCTTCTTCTTTTTCCATTAATTATTATATTATTTTCCATGTTGTCTTTATATTTTTAACTTATTTTATGAGTTCTTAATACTTGCACACTCTTTTTTGCTCGTTTCTTTTTGACCTCCTTCGCTTTGTTTTTCTTTTTCGCACACGCACGCACGCACGCACGCACACACACACAGAATAATGACCACATAATGATATATTGCTAAAAAAATGTTATTTTTCAAAAGATAACCATAATAGAAATTATAATTTTGATTAAAAATAAATATCGAAAATTTTATAGTACATACTTAGTTTGGGAGCTCATTCTGTGGCTTAACTTCAGCGCAGTTATTCAAAAGGCTACTTAAAGTACTTTTTTTAAATACGTAGTTTATTTATTTTTTATTATATTTTGTTTAATGTTGCAATATTTTCTGCATGTCAGGATACTCTCCAATTTGATCGCAATGGATCCAATCGTTTTTTGGTGATCTGAACATTGTGATTATTAGTTCATAAACATTCTACAATTTTGAAGGTCTGTAAAATGATTTACTCCGAGCACTGTTTCTGCCAATCAACAACATTTCGGAAAAAATTACCGATTAATGTTCCATAATTTTAACTAGTATTTAAAAATGAATGTAATAAACTTACCTTTTATAAGTTCTGTCATTGATACAAGCAAATGTATTCCGAAATTTCCACTCTGTTTCAAATATCCCAAAGCAGAACTGTGCTGATTTTTATCTAGAATGAATAGGAATTTTTTTAATTAAAAAACTTCTTCGCTTATTATAACTAACCGACTGAAGGTGGTTTAATGATAATCAAGTAAGTCGATTAAAGCGATAAATATTTTGGAATTTATCACATTTACCGGTGATTATTAATAGTTACCAATGAAGTTTGATCAATGTAATAATTATCAATGTATTCGTCCGGATAGTTCCAGTACGCATGCCTAATGGTAATTTCTAGTGTCAGCTGCTAAAAAATGTCAGTTGAATATTGTCGAACGGACTAGTAGAAACAGTGTTAAAAAAAACATTAAAAATAGAGTCCATAAAATATATTCTGACGCAGTTATTTGAAATGTCTCCGATTGAAAGTTTTAATGACTTCGAAATATTTCGTCACTTATAATTAAAACTTGTGTAGATTTTAATATGAATGCCGAAATTTTTCTACATTCATAAATTGGAAGAAACCAGGTCTGAATTTCGAACGAAATGCTGAATGATTCTTTGTTTTGACGTTTAAATTAAACTGAGTGTAAGTTACATAAACATAGGACATTTAATGACGATCACTATGTGCAAACAGAGAGAATTCGCTTCATTTACAATTAAAATAAATAATGCATGCATAAATTAATAATGTATTAATGTGCATGAACCAAGCATGGTCGATTTTCCAACCCTCTTCCACCTTGAGTTTCGAAGTGGAACAAAACTCAACAAAAACTTCACAAACCCATTCATTTTGTAGATAGCAGCTATCATCCATGACGAGATAGCATCCAGCAGAGTTGGCCGTTGATTACAGTAATCGATTACAACTGTAATTGATTACAGATAATTACAGCTATGTAATCAATTACTTGTAATCGTGATTACAACTTTCAAAAAATTTTGATTACAGTAATCAATTACTTGTAATCGTGATTACAACTTTCAAAAAATTTTGATTGCAGCTGTAATCATGATTACAATTTTGATTACAGTAATCAATTACTTGTAATCATGATTCCAAGTAATTGCGATTACAAGTAATCACAACAAAAGCGATTACGAGTAATTATGATTACAAGTAATCAAAATATATGATTACATGTAATTTGATTACATGTAATTGTGATTACTTGTAATCAAACTATACGATTACAAGTTATTACGATTGTATACTATAGTCAAATTTTTTATGTAAGTATTCATGTGTTTACATATTTTTATGTACATAGAATGTACGCACGCATGAGCGTACAATTTGCAATTCCTATACACACAATGTATGCACAAACGTTGTTTGCATGTACAATATTCATAATTATATTGTAATATACTTAATGCAATGCGCATATGCTTAGTACATATAATTATGCATTTATGATACATGCACGCATGTATGTTAGTTTGTGCAAAAAGGCAATGTTTTGTATCTTTGTATACATAGACAATGTATGTATGAACGTATATGAAAATAATGTTTATGCGTTTGCATGCTTTTATTTACTTAAGTACATATATTGTATAAATTTACGATAATAGCACGTATATAAAATGTACGTACGTGTATAAAATTGTACGTATTTACGTACAATATGTAA
The DNA here is from genome assembly GCF_982258835.1 of Parasteatoda tepidariorum. NCBI lineage: Eukaryota > Metazoa > Arthropoda > Arachnida > Araneae > Theridiidae > Parasteatoda > Parasteatoda tepidariorum. The sequence continues at coordinate 2,851,629 of NC_141760.1, forward strand.
GAATGTTATTTAAAGGTGCAATATTTGGACATAGTTGCGTAAATAAAATGCGTACATGCATACATGCATAATTATATGTACAGCGATATATGTGCAAGCAAAGTATGTACTTATGTACAACTTACGTATGTACTTGTATAACTACATACTTTGTTAATACTTATGCGCATGTAATGCATGGATGTACAAAAAAATAGTTATATGCACAATGTACGCATGTACATACAACGTATACATGTACATAATTGCAAGTAATGTACAAATACATGCGTACATTAAAATATATGTAATTACAATATACACATACATTGTGCATACATTAAAAAAATTTATATGAGTAAAGTTATTAAAATTTGTTTTAAAATTTATTCTAAGGCATATGAAACTCGACCTCATATTTTTTAGAAAGCAAACGATAATTTTATTTTGAATTTCTAAATATTAATTCCACACATAAAATTTACCGTTTTTCTTACCATTAAAAAAATTTCTATGAATCATGCATTATTTTATAAAAAAAAAATAAATCTGTATTGTCAAACATTTCATGAAAATACCTGAAAATAATTTTTTATTCAGATAATTTCAAAATGATATAGAACAATTAAAGCTGAAAACTAAATTTAAATATCGTTTGATTTTGTCATTTAACTTGCTTGAGTCATTAAAAGTTAACTTACATGCATTTTATTTATTGCATTGTACACATATTTAGACATGAATGTAATGTACATATGTATGCGTGTAATGTATGTACGCATGTACAATGCATGTACATACATTCATGTATTGTACGTGCATATATAGTACATATGGATATGCATACATGGAACATACGTGCATTGTATATGTGTGGATACATTCATTGGACATATATTCATTGCACCATATGCATAGATAGGGATAGCATGCATGTACAAATGCAAAATTTGTAAGAAAGAATTATGTTCAATATATTTTTGCACATATGTACTGTATATGTACACACATATGTACATTATATGAACATTATATGTTCATTTCGTCATATGTACATTATATGAACATTATATGTTCATTTCATCATATGTACATTATATGAATATACATTTTTACGCTATATGTATATACATCTGTACAATATATGCATCTCAAATGTGTGTATGTACGTACGTTATGCATGTCGAATGTATGTATGAATATATGTAAAATATAAATACGCCCAATGTACGTACAATCGTACACAAATGTATTATGCATATTTGGATACATACATTGAGCATGAACATATTATGTATATGTACATAAATACACTGGACATGCATATCATGTGCATGTATACATACATATATTGTACATCCTACAGATATACCTATATTTTACATGCATACATATATTAGACTGTTCATAAATAAATTGCACATGCATGCATGGGACATACATTGTACAGACAATGTATGTATGTTCGTACAAACACAAGTACTTGTATATACATGCGTACATGAACATAGATATACATTTTACATACACAAATATTTGCATAAAATGCATATATTCATGATGTATAAATGTACATGTCTACATTGTTTGCACATACATACGTAATTATTATCTATATACATACGTACATATATTTTATACCTACAATATACGTGTATGTACATGTGTGTGAAACTAAAATGTCTGAACATATGCACTAGATAAAATCATATGTACATACATTTTAGTTACATTCATTTGTACGTATACAAATACGTACAAAATGCAGTACATGTTAATACTTCCAAAATGTATCATTATAAAATACATTTTACTATCTACTGTAAAATATAATCATTTATAAGAGTACAATAGTCTTGTAATCGAGTATTTAGATTACATGTAATCAAATTACATGTAATCAAATTACATGTAATCAAATTACATGTAATCAAATTACATGTAATCAAATTACGTGCAATCAAATTACATGTAATCATATATTTAGATTACTTGTAATCATAATTACTCGTAATCGTTTTTGTTGTGATTACTTGTAATCGCAATTACTTGGAATCATGATTACAAGTAATTGATTACTGTAATCAAAATTGTAATCATGATTACAGCTGTAATCAAAATTTTTTGAAAGTTGTAATCATGATTACAAGTAATTGATTACTGTAATCGACTATGTAATCATGATTACAGCTGTAATAAAAAATTTTGAAAAGTGTAATCATGATTACAAGTAATTGATTACTGTAATAAAAAAATGTAATCGATTACATTTTTGGCCAACTCTGGCATCCAGGCTCAATATGTGATGAGCCACCTGCAAGAATACAATAAGATATTTGATCTGTTTCCACTTCATCCTTATCCGCTGAAGGTATTCGGAAAAATGATGTTTCTTGAACCACTAGTGCAACAGCATTTCAACGGGACTGGGATTTTCCTTGAACCAATCTTGTGTTTTCCCATCATTTCAGGGAATTTTTTTTTACATGGAAAGTTTCACCCCTTCTGCTAAATAGTAATGTTGCTAATCAGTACTATATCTCCAACTTTGACTTGAGATTCTTTAGGATTTCTAGAAAATTGTCTTAGCTATCCCAGGTATTCAAAGCGGAATCATTTTTATATATCATGACTTAGTTTTTATTTGTAAACATGTTTTCTTCTGAGTTTTTAACATTCATTTGATCTAAAGATCTGAGACACCTGTTTCTTTTATATCTTGCAAAAACGTCACAGGTGTTCATGATAAAAAGTCATCTATGTCTTTCTAATGAGAGATTAAAGGACGGGCTTTCCAACTCACAGATGATCTTTCTTCGTACGTTAAAGTAGTATTTCCTGATATCTTACTTAAGAAATTTACCATGTAAATTAAGCGTTCCCAGAATCCATGAAGTGGTTGGAGGATTTAATCTTTATCATATTAGCAAATTCTAATTAAATTGAGACTTCCAATCAACGGCTTTTCATTCATTATAAGTGTCCACTAAATTAGTATCATTATCTGAATATAAAGTCGTCGGTATTCCTCCTCTATAATTAAGAGCTTATAAAATGTTTTCAGTGGTCAAAGAAGCTCTAAATGCGTTGCTCGATTGATTGAGTAAGTAAATAAACACGAGTACTTGTATTCCAAAATGAAAATATTCAACATGTTTTTGCAGAAATTTATTTCTTCCTAATTTGGTGATTTGATGGAAATAAAATAAGATAACGAAACGCCTCTCTCAATAGAAATTCTAGTTTTAACTTTGATTAATCCTTCAATGTCATGAAATGTTTGTAATTCCAGTTTCTGTTCTTTGCTAAAATATCAAAATAATTTTTTTTTCACCTTCTCCATTTCTAATCCACTAGTTTTCTTGTTCTTACGCATTTTGTATAAAATCTTCTGATCCATGCTAATATTCTAGCGATTTTGAGAAAAGAAGATACTGAAAAACATTTGAATCAGCCTTTATACCAGATATAACAGTTTTTTTTTTCTTCTTCCGAACGAGCTTTAGTTTCAACCAACTTAATTCCTCCCCCAGATGAGAATTTCAAGTAATTAATCGCAGTTGCATCAATTTGATGGAAGGCCAGCAAGATTAAAGCAATCAGTTACGTGTCTTCATTCATCAAGGCAATTTCAATTTTTAAGGCATTTGTGGAATCCGATCTATATGTAGTAGGTACATTCTCTAGAACCAGATCAGTTCTTAATGTATGAGTTAACTGAGCAACTATAATGCAGATTCAACTTTTGGAATCGTTTTAATTGATGCACTTCTACCCCTTGCATGTACAAGTTGTATCTTGTTCATTTTTGACACTTAAAAAGGTACGTATTCTGTCTTACGGTCATTACAAAATAAGTGCAAGGATAAATCTAAATTCGGAGGGCAAATTTTTCAACAGATATTTAGGAATTTCCGAAATATACATATTTTTCAGCCCTTTTCATCATTTCCAAATTGGTTTTTTGCCACAACTCGTAAGTCATTCTTGTAGCATTCATTTGGATATCGAAGTAAGTGGAGATAAAATGGTAATCGGATCAAAAATTCAATTAAGTGTAAATTAAATATTTCGTTTCGTTGGATGCAGTTCATTTTTTTATTTTATTTAAGAAACTCAACGAAAAGAGTATCTTCAGGCAAGTTTAGTCCCAATAATGGTCCTGTTTATTCTCATCAGTTATCCTCATCTAAAGCCCATGTTGGCGATGCTGAACACTCCCACCTTCAAAGGTTAAATTTGGTACTCACCACACAATTGTCGACGTAGAAGGAGTTTCGCAAGATTCGCTTCTTCCAAATGGGTTGGAGCATTAGCTGGAAGGTAATAAAAAAAAGAAGAGATTCCAAAACATACCCTCCAATGTAGGTAATTTTTAAGATAATCTTCTTCTCGTGCTTCTGACATAGGAATTTCAAGTAGCGATGGTCATTCTTTTGAAGTAGGATTTGTAAAATTTCTTTCTTGAGTTATCCATTTCTTTTAAATCATCTATCTCTCCTTGAATGCTGATAACAATCTAAATATATTAGGGCCTTTTCTACACAATCTTCTATGGAGGGATAGTTCTATTCCTTCGCAAAAAAAAAAGTGTTCATTTCCTTAAAAAGTGTTTATATTGTTTGAAGGTAAAATTTCCTTAACTATTCCCTCAATCAGCCAAACATTAAATTCTTTTTCATAATCATATATCTTTCCATTTCTTTCTAAGGAATTAAGCTAACTGGCAAGTAATTTTTCAGCTAAATGTTTGCATCTAAGCAACGAAGATTGAATCTACGGTAAACTTACATCTTTCATCGACATCTCTCGTGATAGTGTAAAAAAAAGTGAAACTTCGCTGTTCTTTCGAGGTATAATTTTGCTATTTTTTCACCAATTTCTGTAGTGCCAAGTTCCTAATAATCTGTAAGCTGTTAACATGTAAAGACAGTAAAATGTTTGAGAAAAGATCTTTTCTCACAACTGCCCATTCTAGTCTGAAATTCATTGCTGAGAATAATTTCTCCAGTAAATAACTCACAGGCACAATCGACGGAACATGTTTTTACATAAACAACAGTTTTCGTTCATGGCGATATCACTTAAGGATATACCAAATCTTTTCAATTCATTTATAATTTCACATTGATTTTCATCTGAAATTGGCGCACAAATTCCATTTTGATCAAACACTTCGAATTTAAAACTATAACGATTATTCACATTAAATATTTTGATAGCCCTATTATAATTTTATGGTGCGATTCCTCCTAAATAAGCTTTTAAGTATTGCTTATTTTTATCTAAAGTCAAGTTATTAGGCATTTCTGATTCAAAAGAGTACCAAAAGCTCAAGATATTCGCCATAAAATTTAACATGTAATTTTGTAAATTGAACATTTAATTTTTCAGCTACCAAATTACGATTACCCGCGGGTAAATTTTCAATATTGACGACGGAAAAAATGTGACTTTGAATGTGAATTCTCAAAGTGAACTATCATTAGAGACACCATTTTTACAATTATTTCACAGGAAAATGCATGATTTAACTCCCAATGAATGACCTTACTAGGTTCGAATCCCGGAAACAGCATGTCTCGACTTATGTGCTGTTCCCAGTTCACGCCGATTACAGTACTTAAGTACAAAATATCCCCAGAGGTCGAATATTCATGGGTTGGAAGAATTTACCCCCCCCCCCCCCGTTGAAATGTTTTCATCTTCGATGAATGTGATTTCTTCAACAAAAGTGCTTCATATGAGTTCCTTTATTTTCGTGATTTTAAACTAATAGTGGATGATGTGTTCGACGATTGCTAGAAAACAAAATGAAAGGGGTTTTATTTATATCTGCCTCACTATGGAGATTACATGCATGCCTATAATACAAAAAAAAAAAAAAAACAAC